>NC_056736.1:571220855-571273355 GCF_019279795.1 Protopterus annectens
ACACCCACACACCTATACGCTTATGTACTTTTATTTCTGTATCTTGATATTACTTTTAGCAGTTTGTTTACATAATTTGAAGTTTCACTTTGGATAATTTTTTTTTAGAAGATATATATCCTTTCATGTGATTTTACTGAGTCACACAGAAGTTTTTGATTGTGAAATCCGGGGTCTCTTGTGAGGAAGGAGAACTGATTTACCATTAAATAGTTTTTTGACTTTCATGTTCCTTGTCGATGAAGTTTTGATTTTATTTTATTACATGCCCACCATTTGGCATAGTTTGTGCATCTTATAATTGTGTGTATGTGTGTGTGTGTGTCTGTGTGTGTGTGTGTGTGTGTATATATATATATATATATATATATATATATATATATATATATATATATATGTTGCCAGTCTACTAGCAGACAAATCTAGAACAAACATCACTCCCCTCTGCCCTCCAGTATTGTCAGATCATGTACCCAAATCTACATCATCCCTCAAATCTCCCAAGAATAAGTCCTCTGGGTGCTACCTAAGGCCATGGACATTACTTCTGTGGCAGTGGACAACATGCCAGGCTATTAAATATCAGCCTTAAAACAGGCTTTATGCCAGATGAATGGAGGACAGCAACAGACATTCCCTTGGTTGGACTTCAGTGGACCCATGTAATTATAGACTCATAAGCCTGGCCAGCCACATTTGTAGGGTTAAGAAAAGGTTCATTGTGGAATTAATAAATAAGAACAAGGTAATAAATAAGAACAAGGTAACCTTCAAGCTCTTGGCTTAATCCATTTCAGATTAAGCAAGGGTGGATCCTGTTTACTTAACTTGGTTGACTTCTACTGTAGCAATGGATAAGGACAGATCAGTACACACCACATATCTAGCTATCATAAAGCTGTTCAACACCATCCCACACTCAGGTATCATAGATAAACTCTCCAAGATAAATGCCTATCCCTATGTACCTTGTTGGATAACAAGTTGGCTCACAGGTAGAAATCAAGAAATAAAGGTGAGAGACTACTTCCCTTAAAAGACCTGCCACAAGTGGTGTATCCAAAGGTTCAGTCCTTGGGTCACTCCTGTTTAGTATTTGCTTGTTGGTGATCAAAGCTACTGTTTACTGTTTCTGGCTGGCCAACAAACCTGATGCTGTCATAAATTCCCCAGAGAATACAGTGATTCTTCAAGTGGGCCTCTCACAAACAAATAAATGGTGGCAAAACCATGCACTAAATTCCAGGAAATGTAGAATCATGTCTTTCGGCAAGCATGACTTCTCTTGTAATTATCACACTGACAACAAACACTTGAAAATGAATCCTGTGGTCGGGGATCTGGAAACCCTTGTTGACAATGAACTGTCCTTTGATACATATCCACTATTGTGAGGAAGTCCTTTTTCATCTCACAGCTTATATTTAAAGGTACGGTGTCCAGTTTTTGGGATGTAATTATTCTACTGTAATCAGCACTTATTAGCCTGATCATTACAATGCCCCATTTTGTATGTACTTTTCCAAACACTTGTCACAACTGGAATGACCACAATGCTTCCTTATCAATAAAATCAATGGCCTAAAATAATAAAAACTATGCATTCCATCTCAAACCCTGTCTGAATTCTCAGTATCATACAACGTAGTGATATACAACATCTGCCTCACATATAGAGCCTCATCAGACCCTGTACTTTTCAGACCTATTACACATTCACAAGTCTAATGATGGCATAAACACCTGCTCAGGGGATCCCTGTCTCTTTTGCAATATGACTAGAACTTGTTGGAGGGATAGGTATGTATCGCACACAATTTTGTTTCTATGGAACCATATTTGACTCCACAAAAAGCAAAGTACTTCTCTTACTTGACTGAAATGCAGTTTGAATGAATGGATAGGTAATAGGAAATTCTTATATGGTTTAGCATCTTTATCCCTCATGGATATATGGGCAACTTGTAAATGTCCAAACAAGTCCTTGTTGTGCCTTTCTCTTGGTTATTTGTATGCAAAATATGAGGGAAATCCAAGGCTAAACATATTAAGGTCCTTATAAATTGATTGCCTACTAAGTACCAATGAACCTATGAAAGGACCTTCTCTAAATTCAGACCAGCAACATGAAATTGACTACCTGGAGAAATACGTTCTCGAATAACATTGGATGGCTTCAAGACTAAACTCAAAGAACATTACTAGAGGAAACTACCTGTAACTGCTTTCATGACATTGTATAAGTTGTTGTAGGCTTGTAGACTTACTGTAACTGTAATATTTACAAGTACTACATATAAGAGAACATGTTCATACTTTAAATCTTGTACAAATTATCACACTGCTTGAAATATTGTGAATATTGTTTCTTCCCACCCATTTTCCATGTGGATTTACTTTTGCTGTGCAGTTTTTGCTATTGTGTGATATGTGTTGCATTTTCACTTTTATTGGATTTTTTTTATTTTTTAATGTATTTTGTACTTTTCTCTTTTAGTGTTTGGGCCATGGTTGAAAAGGGTTAATTAAGTAGTCCGCACACCCATTTACTACATTTCAAATAAAAATATATAACTAAAAAACAATATTTTTTAAATGAAAAAAAAATTTTTATTCAATCAGTCTAAAAGTAAAAAAATAAAGAAAAGTGAAAACTTTGCAAAGGAAACACAGACTGATTTCAGAAAAGCATTTGAGGTAGGTTTTGCTGATTCTGGTAATGAGGTACCAGAAGAAGTAGCAGGAATCTGCAAAACCAACCTCGTCTGTGTTTTTTTTGGCAAAGTTTTCATTCTTCTTCCTTATTTTACTTTTTAGAGTGACTGAGTAAAAAGCATTCTTTATTAAAAAAAATATTTTTTGCTGATATTTTTACTTAAAAACTAAAAAATGGTGGGAAGGCAGCAATGCAGGCAACACCTACATCAAGTGGGAAGTAATCATTATGCAATAGACAGTACTTCAGCACCATGGACAGCTCAGTGCATCGAGGAGTGTGACAGAGCCACAAAGCCAATTTCAATAAAACGCATAATAATAATAACAATAATAAGTAATTAAATATAACCTATGCTCCCCACTGTGTACAACAGCACTTACTTTTGATGCCTGTCCACTTTTTTTTAACTAACTTGCTTCACTCCTCCTCTTTTCTCACCATCCACATGACCTTTCAGCCTGTCTCCTTCCTGTGACTCATTTCAGCCCTCTTCCTTACTTAACACTTAACCCTTTTCTCATTTACTTCCCAACTTCTAGGCTGCTGTTTCTTAAATTACTTTCCTTGTAATTGTATTTATCTTGGTTTGTATTTGCTCTGTTTTCTCTCTTTTTCTCCGTCCTATGTATGGATAACTCAGTCATTGTATTGCATTTGTATTGCTGTTTGTGTTACTTGATGTTCTTATCAAACTTGTAATATTTTGTAATATTTACAAGAAATTTTATATTTGCTGCATGTTGGAGGTTTTCTCCCTGTGCCTCCTTCAAATGGGTTTGTTCCCAAATTATTTTGCCCTTTTAAAAGCACATTCTACATTTTTTTCATATGTAACACATTTTTAAAGGTACAGACCACCTTTTCCCACATAACCAAACTTCACAGGTTATGATTGTTGGGCCAGAAACACCACTTACTTCACAACTTCATCTAATGACTTTATTCTCTAGGAACAGAAACCTATCATTTATGCTTGTCCTGTGGGCTGCCCTAATATAAATATATCAAATACCCTTATTGTCGTATCATTTAGTTTTGAAAATACCACTATCATGTTTAGATATTTTTGACCAGTCCTTATATTATCATATTTTGGCCTCATTTCACCTTTCAGATGTATTATAATATATGCGCGTGTGTGTTAGTGTGTGTGTATATATCTATATATAATATATATATATATATATATATATATATATATATGTATGTATATCTATATAATATATATATATATGTATATCTATATAATATATAGATATATATGTGTGTGTCTGTGTGTGTGTTTGTGTATATATATATATATATATATATATATATGTATGTATATATATATATATATATATATGTATGTATATATATATATATATATATATATATATGTATATATATATATATATATATATATATATACATATATATATATATATATATATATATATACATATATATATGTGTATATATATATATATATATATATATATATATATATATATATATATATATATATATATATATATATATATATATGTATATGTATGTATGTATATGTGTATATATATATATATATATATATATATATATATATATATATATATATATATATATATATATATATATATATATATATATATATATATATATATATATATATATACATGCATACATATATATATATATATACATGCATACATATATATATATATATATATATATATATATATCTGTACATACACACACATATAATTTGTCCTTTGCTAACCGGTTTAGTCCACTGGGCCAGGGGCACATTTTCAGTGGAGACCCGAGGAGAAAAGCTTCAAAAACACATGATAAAAAAGATGATTTCAAAAAATAATATACATATATCATAACAAAACCAAGTTACATTGCAAGTTTGAAAACATAAAAAAGGCAAGATAAAAAGACATGTGAGTAACAACATTAATGCCTAATCATTAAAAGTATCGACAAACTTCACAAACACATGATAAAAAAGATTATACCAAAAAATAATACACATATATCATAACCAAACCAAGTTATACTGCAAGTTTAGGAACATTAAAAATGGCAAGATAAAGAGACATGTGAATAACAACATTAATGACTTGCAGAAGTCATTAAAGTATGCATTTTGTGCATGTACAACAACAAAATGATAACGGTCGAATTGGTGAAACAAAATAGAAGAATAGTAAGTGGAGTGTAGAGTGTAGAGTGTTTCTTATTTGCAATGGTGATGGACAGGTTGACAGATGAGATCAGACAGAAGTCCCCATGGACTGTGATGTTTGCAGGTGACATTGTGATCTGTAGTGAGAGTAGGGAACAGGTGGAGGAGACCCTGGAGAGATGGAGATATGCTCTAGAGAGAAGAGGAGTACAGGTCAGCAGGACTAAGACAGAATATATGTGTGTGAATTAGAGGGAGGATAGAGGAATGGTGAGGATGCAGGGAGTAGAGTTGGTGAAGGTGGATGAGTTTAAATACTTGGGATCAATAGTTCAGAGTAATGGTGAGTGTGGAAGAGAGGTGAAGAAGAGAGTATAAACAGGATGGAGTGGGTGGAGAAGAGTGTCAGGAGTGATTTGAGACAGATGAGTACCAGTAAGAGTGAAAGGGAAGGTCTACAAGAGGGTAGTGAGACCAGTTATGTTATATGGGTTGGAGACAGTGGCATTGACAAAAAGGCAGGAGTTAGAGCTGGATGTGGCAGAGTTAAAGATGTTAAGATTTGCACTGGGTGTGACGAGGGTGGACAGGATTAGGAATACGTATATTAGAGGGTCAGCCCAGGTTGGAAGGTTTGGAGACAAAGCCAGAGAGGCAAGATTACGCTGGTTTGGAAATGTGCTGAGGAGGGATGCTGAATATATTGGGAAAAAGATGCTAAGGATGAAGCTACCAGGTAACAGGAAAAGAGGAAGACCTAAGATAAGGCTTATGGATGTGGTGAGAGAGGACATGCAGGTGGTTGGTGTGACAGAGCAAGATGCAGAGGACAGGAAGAAATGGAAACAGATGATCCGCTGTGGCGACCCCTAATGGGAACAGCCAAAAGATGATGATGATGAGTAAGTGGAGTGTAGAGAAGAGTGAAGAATAATTGAAGAGACAGGGAATAGCAAAGGAGGGATGCTGAGTATATTGGGAAAAAGATGCTAAGGATGAAGCTACCAAGTAACAGGAAAAGAGGAAGGCCTAAGATAAGGCTTATGGATGTGGTGAGAGAGGACATGCAGGTGGTTGGTGTGACAGAGCAAGATGCAGAGGACAGGAAGAAATGGAAACAGATGATCCACTGTGGCGACCCCTAACGGGAACAGCCGGAAGATGATGATGATGAGTAAGTGGAGTGTAGAGAAGAGTGAAGAATAATTGAAGAGACAGAGAATAGCAAAGAATGGCAGTTGTCAGTTGTAGTGGGTGGAGTGGAAGGAGTGGTGGTAAAGATAGAGTGGAGAGAAGGAAATAAGTTAGAAAGAGTTGGGGTGGCCAGGGAAATAAAAAGTAAAATAGGGGGGGCAAAGTTGGGAGGAAAGTTTGTTTTTTAAGAGTGCTCAGTGGTGTAGCTATGAAGTCACAGGATTGTAAGTATATATAATATATGACGGGAATAGTTCTAGTGTGGTAGTGGCAGATTAGGTGGGGTGGTGGCAGTTGCAGGAGGGAGAGTTGGCAAAAATAAATATATATATATATATATATATGTATATATGTATATATATATATATATATATATATATATATATAGAACTATATATATATATATATATATATATATATAACTATATATATATATATATATATATATATATATATAACTATATATATATATATATATATATACATATATACATATATATATATATATATATATATATGTGTGTGTGTGTGTGTGTGTGTGTGTGTATGTGTATAGCTATATCCTCTTTCTCTCTCTCTCTGTCTGTCCGGATGCATATATACCGATCTAATCTAACTGAAACTTGATGTTTCAAAGGAGATCCATATGCATATATATGTATTTAAATAATTATATATGTATATATATATATATATATATATATATATATATATATATATATATATATATATAAATAATTGTATATATATATTTATACACATACATGTATTTTTTTTAGGTAACCCTAATAAGTGTCTGGGACCACTGAAGAGAATGAAGATCCTGGTAGAATTTTGTGTTGCTTACAGGAGCATTTTATATTTTTAGTCCTTAACTTCCTCTTTTCCTGTACACTCACATGTGACATCCTAGAATTGATGTCCAGTAAGGAGATCTGGAATATTATCTTGTTTCTGGTGCAACTCAGCATTAACCATTTTATTTGAGGGGGGACTATCCCTTACATGTCTCCTGCCCTCACTGTAGCTGTACTTGAGGTGCATACAAACAAACGCCTTCCACTCCAGGATAGGCGTGCACATCTTCACATGCCAACTCCTGACCTCAGACACCTGAGTGCTAAGGAAACCTAGGCTCTTGGACTGTAGTCAGGACTTTATTTCTCTATGCCACAGCTGGCATAGCACTCTGGCTTTTGGAATGCAGAATGGCTAACAACATTTTAGTAATGCAGTCAAGTTAATAAACCAGACTTAATTAGCTGCAGGTATGAATGTTTTGACATCATTTGGGCTCATCAGTAAGGAATAAATGGAGAAGCTAGCTATGTCTGAAACACTTGGCTTATGCAAATCCTGATGTCCATTAGACTACTGGTGGGTCAACACTGACCTTCTCATTTTCCTTGGTTTTAAACTAGTGCTGGTTTGTTATTGTCATAGTATGATTTCAAAGTCAACACCTCTGTCATTTTATCCCACTTACTAGCTATAACTTCTGAAGAAATTTCTAACTTCCCTAATAACTCTTGAATAATTTCCACCACCCATTCCTTAAATTTCTATCTATTTAACAGGTAGGTGGGAAAAGTGCCAGTGTCTCATTTTTACTTCATTATCCCGCATTATTGTCTTAGTTTTTATTGGTGCATGATCTGAAGTAATTATTTGATGTATGTCAAAGCTTTCAGTTAAATGCACATTTTCCTGTGAAATATAATATCTGTCTAATCTAGCCCAGTTATTGTACCTTGGGGAATAATATGTAAATTCTTTCCATAGTTCCATACCAAATATTTTCATAACTTTCTTCAAAAATCTACCCTCTTTTGTTATGCTTTCCCTTCTAGGTTCCCCAGATACATCATCACTGTTACAAATTAAGTCCCAGTCTCCATCTATAAGTAGTATTCCCTGCTGAAAGCTGATTATTTCTCCCAGAATGTTCTTAAGCTCCATAACAGTAGTTTTAAATGGAATATAAGTACATGCCAGCATAATTTTGTCCCTTGCTAGTAGCCCTTTGCTACCTCAAATCTACCATTATCATCTTTGTTTTCATCTTCTATCACTATTGGAAATCATCTAGCCATTAGTGTAAGCACTTCCCTTTTCCTTTGTTCCTGATACTGTGATGAATGTCCCTCCTACAGTCCTTTATTTATTAAATTTACTGGCTCATTTCTTCCAGTGTGTGTATCCTGTGGCATTACTATTTGCACTCTTCATTTTTTAATATAATTCAATACTCTTACTTTTTGTCTATACCTGTGAGGCCATTTACATTCCATAATAATATGGTTATGGAAGCCATTGTGATAAGAAGTTATTATTCCCACCTTCTATACATGACAACTTTTTTGTATGTCTGTTTCCAACTTTTGTGTTACATGCATACACTAATGTTTGGCAGGCTGATTTTATACAGTTGTTTCTTGTCATATCAACTTGAACCTACATCACATTTTTCTTTTGCTTTAATGAAAACTCTCAAGCAAAAAAAAAAAAAATAAAATCAGACAACCCAGAACACCTTCATAGTTGTGACTTCACTTTTGTATATTGAAACACAGTCTTAAAAACATGGCTAACCCATATTAAAAGACAAAAAAAAATAATTTAGAAAAACATACTAGTCTGAAAATCACAGTTTCAAACACTAAGTGCAAAATTATTGTCGCTGGAGCAGAACCACATCCCATCTTGGGGGCATTGCTCCTGCACCCTGACACTTACTGTTTGAATTCCAAGGCTGAGGCTATTTTGGGAAGGCTATATGTGGCCACCAAGTAGGAATTTGTCATCACTTATGTTTTGTAGTGTTTGGAATCATTGAGATTTTCTTGTATGTTTTTTGAAAATGTATACCTCTAGCCATTAGTTTAAGGGACACAGCTTTTACCGATTTCTCCTTGAGATGTAGAACTCACTAAATTAAACAAAGATCTGTTTCAGTCACATTTTGGCTTACTTTTTTGAATTTTTAGGATTTATCCCAACTTCATGAGACAGGAGCATGAGAGTTGTCCGATTTGCACTCTGGTCAGCTGAATTACACATGCCTATGTACTGCACTTGATCTCTGAAGTTCGAAGAATTACTTGTTGTGGCCCTGTCAGAATGGCTCTATTAGCCACATACTGAGGCAAAGAGTGGAAGGATAGGTCAGTGTTTGTGTGCCACTAAACTGCCACAGGAAATAAGGAAGTAATATTTATTTATATTTGTTTACTGGGAAATTCCGACTGGACACAGGTCCTTTTTCAGCGGATGCCCGGGGAGAAAAGCTCCACATCATGTACATGATAAATAGAGATACAAAGCTGCAGTAATAGTAAACAACATTACAGGTTGTTGGCTTTAGTACAATAACAAGATATTGATTATCAATAGTGTATACAGTAAATGTTGCAAGTTAACATAGTTTGTCATTTATAATATTAGTAACAAAGATGTCAGACAAGATTTTAAAGTATGTAAAAACAACTAGCTAATTCTGGCTGTGGTTAGTAGTGGCGGTAGTATAGTTGGGTTAAGAGTCTTGGTGTGTGTGTGTGTGGGGGGGGTAAGGGGGGGTGTTAGTCTGGATTAGAACAAGGACAAAGCCAGTGCAAATTTAAGTGGAATTTGAGCGCAGTCTTGAAAAGGCTGCTGGAAGGTAGAGTAGTTATAGAGGGTGGAAGATTGTTCCAAGGTTTAGATGTGGTACATGAAAATATGGCTTCACCTGCCGAGTTTCTGGGTTTGATAACAGTGAGTTGATTTTTGTTGCTTGATCTTAGGGGCCTAGTGGAGTGATAGGGTTGGAGAAGGGTTTGAAGGGAAGGGATGTTAAGGAGGTGGTTAATAAGTTTATGAGCGAGGGTGAGTTGATTAAAGTGAAGGAGTTGTGGGAGTTCTAGCCAGTTTAGTTCTTTAAGGGAGATACAGTGATGGCTGTGGTAAGAGGTTCCAGTGGCAAATTTAGCAATTTTGTTGTAACAAGCATTCAGCTTGTGTGGGTCTGTCTGTCTAAGGGTGGTAAGTATCGGGGATGCATAGAGTAGGGTGGAGATTAGCTGGGAATTGTCTATGGAGATTCTAGCTGCCTTGGTTAGGAATTGGCGGCTTCAATATAATGCACCAAGTTTCTTGTGAACTTTTTTTATTGTGAGAGATATTTGCCCCCAGGCTAAAGATTGCAGTGTAAGTGTCTAAGTAGCCAAATTGTTAGGAGTTATTAGAATCTAGTAGGGGAAAACAATCTATAGACCTGATTTCAGCTGTGCCTTTTCTGGGTAGATACCTAGTTTGAAGCAGACAAAAAGTGGCAGTTTAAGTACCTTTTTGCCTCTAGTTTACAAATGGGCAATTCCAGTGCATCTACTGGGTTACCTTTTTTCGCCTAGAGCTTTACCTTGGTTTACTGATAACTAAAAATAAAAAGTTAACCGGGGAATGTATTTACAGCTGATGGGGGTGGGGGATCAGCTGCTGTTCCTAGCCGTGGGTAGACCCAGTTATTTCTGCTTTAGACCAGGTACTTTCTACAGTAGCAGGCTAAGAGGGAAACGTAGCTAGAAGCCTACAGTAACTTATTTTCTTTTTAAAGCCCTTGAGTCCTGGTGGCTGTTTTTTTCACTACAGATGCGGCCAAAGTTCAAGGATTCAGCAAGTGGGGGACTGGGAGAGAACCCATTCTCAGGGACAGTGGTCACTAAATGAAAAGATGGAGACAAAAAGAATTATTACATTAAGGTCTCTGAAAGGGGAATGAGAGAGAAGTGCTGTAAAAAGTAACTGAAATAATAAATGCTCACCCAGGCAGGAAAGGCATTAGGTTTAAACGTAGCAGCATGTTACACTTTTTACACAGGTACAAGGTGTTTAGTAAAAAAGACTCAGGCAACTGTTATGCATTCGCATATGAAGCCCTTGACATAAAAAAAACACCTTACATATAGTGTTATGTACCAGATAATTTAGGTAACCCATGAATTTAAAGAGACAGTTCTATCACAGATATAGCAGTAGTAAACTATCACAGCAATTGTATATAACAGTACTTTAATAGCTTATAGTCAAATCCCCTATTAACTATTCATGGCTTGCCAAGTTCAAATACATGTTTACAGTAGAGAGTCTAACTTACATGGCTTTATTAGCCACAACATGTGAAAGAGGACATTCCACAAATTAAGCACAATGTATACAACACAGTATGATTACAACATGCTGTCTCTGAGTACTAAGTTCTAAGATAAGTGCCCTATCATATGAGATGCTGACAAAAGTTAATCCCTGTAACATTGTTTTCTAAAATAAAAAAAATCTAAGTTTAACACCCTCAACCCAAAACCAAAAATCAAACAAAAAATCAAGGTTATTTCTAATGCAAAAAGAGTAGGATTCATGCAGTGCAAAAGACTTGTATTATTATTGTGACAGTAAGGACTATTTTGCTATTTTGTATCATTCTGTCTCATAGAAGTCATATTCTGAATTTTCGTTACTGAATGAAACATTACTAAATCAGGTTACTGGAATTAAAATCCCTAATAAAAATACCCTCTAGTGATTAATTAGCAGTGTTACTGTTGTGGAATTTAGAGCATTTTTGCTAAATTTGGTGAAGCAAACGTTATTGTCTAAACTTGACAAGCAGAGGACACGGCTTAATGTCTTGGAGCAGTCATATACTATCAGTTTTGCTTTCATTGTAATCCATTTAAATTCATTCTTTTTGCACAGTTGAGATGTCATGTTATATAATTCACAGCTGATAGAGTAACTTTCCATGTCGTCAGCTCCCAGCATAACCTTCACTAAGACCGTCACACCCATTGTTGCTGTGCCTTGCACTGGTTAACACCTCATGAGTTCCTACCTCATTCATGTCTCATCTCTGTCTATCTCTTTGCTCACCTGTACATGCCTCATCATCATCCTCAGTTGCTTCATCACCTCTGCTTCTTTTGTTAAGTCACTGCCACCTTGTTCAGCTGCTTTCTGAACTTATACCCAGTCCTTAGCCAGTGTGCCTCCCTCTGGTATCATCACCTCATGTGGTGCTGCACTGATGCAACAAGAGATTCCTTTCTGTTTTCTAAAACACTAAACTTTCTGTTGCATGAGAAATTGTCTGCACTTACATATTTCACTGAAGTCTCCTAGAGTTTCTTGTAAAGTTAAATTCAGATTTCTTTGTAGAAACTGTTAAGTAGAGTAGAGGCAAATGCTATGTGGGAAAAGTTGCAGTTTGTAAACCTTTGCATTTTTTTTATGCAGCCACAATACACTTAAAAAAGTTTAATCATGCTTTATTAAAACATGCACTGAATCAAGCATACTTTACCTTGTTATGCCTTTCTGACATAGTTGTTTATAAACAAACACTCTGCCTTGACAATATCAATTTATATTTCTAGAGTTGGATCGCTGTACAGCAGGCAGTAACTACACTTTTTATTCTATAGTAACAAATTCATATCTAGCAGCTGAGAAATCTCACACCTACTGCAGCCTGCTTACATCCTTAAATTTCTGTGCATACTTTTAAAATCAACTTTAAAGCAAGAGCCAAACAAGTATCTTGTGAATGGTAAATGCTATTTAAAAAGCACAAACAACAATGAATATAGTAAAAAAAGGTTCTTTGCAACAATATAAGTCAAAACATGTATTTTATTTTACTCAGTATTTGTTAACCAGGGTAGAATATTGAGCCACATGGGCCTTTTTCAGACCCGCCACAAGAACATTGTATGGTTAAGTTGTTCACACAAATGGAAAAAATGGAAATGAATGCAAATGGAAGCTGAGGGAAATGAACCCTGCACCACAAGATGCATTTCATTAACAGCTCTTAGCCTTAATCCTATAAGTGCCAGACATTAAAAGTCTTTCCATTAATATACTAACATATTATAATGCAAAAACAAATCCAGGCATATTTTTCTCTAGATTTTCACAAATAACGTTTCTTATCTTTGAAAGCATACAACTTAAGTTACATATATCAGCAACACTTTTATTAATCCAGATTTAACTTTCATATTATAAACAAGGCTCAATATCTCTCAATCATTGCAACTGACATGGCAAGTGTCAATGTCAGTTTTCTTCCACATCAACTGAGGTTTCAACTGATACCATACAGTAGATTGTAAGTCATTTGGATTTGCAGTATTAATGAAAATATGGAAACATTGAAGATTTTTACATTGCTAAAGAACTAGCAATATCTTGGTGTACTGCACTATACAGTTAGAGTATTTTTCTCTTATCATCCATGACATTTCACATTAGGCCTCTCAGTTTGAAGATATTAATGTAAATATGAAAGTATACATAATAACATTATAGTTGCTATCTCCACTGCAGTACATCCTGGACAAGCATTCTTAGTTTTGCTTTGTTTTTCACAGCATACTTTTTCACATGCTGCCTTTCATTATTAGGTAAGTCCCTTGATTAAGGATTGGATGAGTGCTCCAAGTAACATCATGACACAATATGCATATATGGGTGTCAGGTAGAAATACTTCAAAGTTAGCTGTGGTGTGAATAAATTGATTGCTAATTTAACTGTATCTCATGCACTATGTTAGACTGGCAGCTTCAATTACCCAGTGGTTGGAATATGGAAGTAAAGGAACTGCACGGGAGAAGTCCAAGCAATGAAGCAAAAATTGTTGTTGAATGTTATAAAAGCATGTATTCATCCAGGAAACATTCCTAAAAATCTTTACTTTAAAATGTCATGCCTGAAACAGATCCTTGTAATAGTGTACTTTGCTGGTTAGCAAATTTAAAAATAACTTACAGGCATTTTTGGAGATATACTTATTTTATCTAAATTATTAACTTTTTAATACCCCTACTCCCACTTGTGTTAAAAGAACGAAATGTAACATATTGTGGACTATACTCACCATCTCCAGAAAAGTGATCACACAAAACTAGAAAAATGAATTTACAAGTTTAGCAGCCGAAGTAACTAATCTAGAAATTATTACAGATCGAGAATGAACAGAATTACTGCTTGCCTTGATATATGAACAAAATTTAAAGAATTGCTTGACAATCAAAAAACAAAATTCTGGAATTGAACAGACATGCAACAATGGGAATGACTAGAAGACTGATGGACACTCTTGTAAATTGTTTCTGTATTTATAAGATTAGGTAGTAAATACGTATGTGCATTTCTGATTACAAATTTTGTAGTGATTATGTTTTATAAAAAAATTATAAAAACATTTTCAAAAAAATTAAAAACAACAACTAAATAATCTGATTAATTTTTCTTTCGTTCTTTCTTTTTCTGTTTTTTCGTTTCTTCTTTTTTTTTTCTTTATCTTGATATATCCTGAAAGTACTATAATTTGAAGCTATTTGGATGGTGAGTTGGCCTTACTGTCATCCTAGATATTCTTCATGTTTCACTGTTGCAGTCATTACATTTGGGTTATCTGCTTGCAGGTAGCCCTTAGTTGGCCTAATTAACAAAGTCTTGGGTCCTGCGTTGGTTGCTGTCCCTTCTTCCATGACGTCAGGGGTATAAAACATGTAGCCAATGCCATTACATCAGTCTTTCTTGCTGTGCGGTGCCCAAAGCAGAAGCAGTTCGCAAGTGCCGGTCTGCCGACTCCTGAAATTTTCATTTTCGAGTTTTAAAACCGAAGTCTTCAACTAAAGCTAAGTACCCTGTTGGGGAAACTTTTTCTTGCTCCTTACCGATGTCAGTAAAAGTTAATTATTGCATTACTTGTTGAAAGCAAATACCTAATAAAGATTTTCATTCTACTGTATTACTTGCCTAGGCCCTGACCACTACATACCTTGCTGTCGGTTTTGTGCTTTATTTAATCAGGGCACTATCTGTCGTTGGTATATTTTCACCTCTAAATATTTTGGTTTAATTATCCAGAAATGTCGTCGGTTAGCCACCCGACTACCAGGATTCTGAAAAAACACAAAGGTAAAGACAGAGACAGGCCGCCGAGGTCCAAAACTGCCGATGACGCTTCTCCTAAGCCAGTCGCCAGTTTGCTGGTACTCAGTGAGATGCTTTCGCAGCCCCTGATACCCACTACTTCTGATTCGCAGGCCTCTACTGAGACCCATTCAGGTCGCGAGATGCTTCAACTATGGAACCCGCGGATGTCTCTACTTTGGATGGGTTCGGAGCTGCTGTGCAGGCACTGGCTTCTGAGGGTGTATTCAGGCCTACGGACTTGCATATTAAACCGACGCCTCCTTCTTTACTTAGGCCTAAATCTCGATCCATGCCTAAAATAACGATGCCCAGGCCACATGCTCAGGCCTTTATGCCTAAAAAACTAATGATAAGGATGGCTGAAGATCTAATAACCCTAATCAGAGGTAGCCAACCCCCCCCCCCCTTCTAAGAGGCCTAGGACTGAAGTTGATTATGAATCTTCTGATCAGGATTCTGTTGTTTCTGATTCTTCTGATGATCTGGATTTGCCCTTATCTACTTATGAAAATTCTGATGCAGAGGATTCCATTCCCTATGCTTCCCCTCCTGAGGATTTTTCTTTTGGGGAAACCATACATACTCTAAGGGAGCATTTCCACTGGGAAAGCCAGGATTTTTCTGATTCAAAAAGCGGCTTAGAGATTTCCTCCTCCTACCTCAGTATAGGCCTTTAGCTATTCCTCCTGTACTAGACATTGTTGATGATGCTTTTTCGGAATCTAGTTTGGCCCCTGATACCCTGCCTCCTGCCCCCAGAAAACCTGAAAGATACTACAGGGTCCCTGAGTCCCACAAGTTCCTTTTTAAAAATTCTATTGCAGATCTAGAGACTATTTCACAGGGGCCCAAGGGCATTAAGGCTTCTATTGCTAAAAATCCTACCCCTTCTGATAGAGACTCCAGGGAGCTGGATAGATGGGGTAAGAAAGCTTACACTTCTGCAACCTTGTCCATTAGAGCTTTAAACTGCCAGTTTCATATGTTAAAGTATCAGCAACATGTTATTGGACTGCTTAAACATAAAATGATGTTGAATCCTGACTGTGTGGAAAATAAAGAATAACAGGATTTAATGCATTCAGCTGAACAAGTTGGGAAGCATACTTTGCAATGTGGTTCTGATTCATTAGAGGCCTCTTGCAGGGTTGCTGTTACTGGGTCTGTGCTCAGAAGGCATGCTTGTCTTAAGGAGCAATCTTTGCCTGATCATGTTAAAGCTAAATTGTTGGATGCTCCTTTAAATCAGGACTGCCTGTTTGGCAACAAGGCTGAGGAAGTTCTTAAAAAGATGGAAGATAAAGCTAAATCTATGCAAACTGTGAAAGATTTTTTACAAGTTCAGCCTCCTAGATTTAGTAGGCACTGGCCCTCTAAGAATTGGTCCTTTCCAGCCCCTTCCAGGTCTTCTCAAGCCAAACCCAGACACAGCAGTGCGGAGCCTCCACTTCCAAATCTGGGAATAATAAGACTCCCCCCTATGGTAAACTGTCTCAATGACTTCCTTTTAAAATTTCCAAGCATTTATCAACTGATTGCCCCTTTGGGGGGAAAGATTGCTCTTCATGCAAAGAATTGGGAGCTCATTACCCAGGGCAAATGGGTTTTAAATATAGTGTCCCAGGGATACAGATATCACTTTCACATGTTGCCAACGCCAAACGGGTGGCTGGACCTACCCCCAAATCAGTGGGCATAGGCCCAAAAACAAGTACTTTCTCTCTTAAGCATGGGGGCTATTCAACTGGTACCAGAAGAGGAAAAGGGACAAGGTCTCTACTCGAGACTTTTCCTGGTACCCAGAAAAGACAATTCATGGCGTCCTATCCTGGTCCTGTCTACTCTAAACACCTTTTTGAAGATCCCAAAATTCAAGATGCTGACCCTTCAACAATTACTTCCTATGCTAGGCAAAGATGGTTGGCAACAATAGATTTAAAAGAAGCATACCTGCACATCCCAATCAGGGAATCTTGCAGAAGATACCTACGCTTCAAAGCAGGCTACACGCACTATCAGTTCTCTGCACTGCCCTTTGCCTTGTCTACTGCACCCAGGGCATTCACAAAGTGCCTAGCTCTAGTTATTGCATTTTGCAGGCAAAGAAATATTCAAATATACCCTTACCTGGACGATTGTCTAATTCAGGCAGAAGGCCAGGACATACGTTTGAATCATCTGGCCTTTGTACAAAGGGTTCTAACTTGTCTGGGGTACACCATAAACGAAAAGAAATCACACCTGATACCCTGTCAACAAATTATATTCCTGGGAGCAAGCTTGAATACAACTTCCCAGACGGCTTACCTCACGCTAGAGAAACAAATTCATTTGACAACCTACTTCAAACAAGTGGCCACAAAAACCCTGCTGTCTGCAAGACAAATACTGCAAGCATTGGGGTTCATGGCCTCCTGCATTCTTCTAATTCCATATGCAAGACTGCATATGAGGAAACTGCAGTGGTATCTAAAAAGCCTGTGGTGTCAACATTCTCAAGACCTAGAAACAATGATTCCTATCATACCTTCCCTACGCCTAGAGTTCCTTTGGTGGGCAGAGGCCTGCCACCAAAACAAGGGACTACCTTTCACACCACCCCCTGCCGCCCAAACCCTAACAACAGATGCATCAGACTATGCATGGGGGGCTTACCTGGCAGGGAAGTGCATTCAGGGCAAATGGAACCCAAGTCAAATGCACCTGCATATCAATCAAAAAGAAATGCTAGCTGTACAGAATGCTCTGACAGCCTTCAAGGACCACATTCTTCCAGGACAACTAATGGTAAAGACGGACAACACCACTGTTATGTGGTACATAAACAAGCAGGGGGGGTACACATTCCTACCCCCTCTGCGGACTAGCCATGGCATTGTGGAACACAGCCCTGAGCTACCAAGTGCACCTACAAGCTCAATTCCTGCCAGGAAAGTTAAACACACTGACAGATGGACTAAGCAGAAAAGTCATGGACCCACACAAGTGGAAACTGGAACCAAGGATTTTCAACTTGTTGACAAGCAAATGGGGGAGCCCAGATATAGACCTGTTTGCCTCTCCCCAGAACTACGAATTGGACAAATGTTGCACAAGGACCCCCCACAAACAAGCCTGGAAAGTGGATGCTCTGTCCTTCAGCTGGAAAAACCTATCCATCTATGCCTTCCCCCCTCTGCCCCTGCTCTCCAAAGTACTACTAAAAATCAAACAGAACAAACCAAGGATGATTTTGATTGCTCCAGACTGGCCGCGCCAACACTGGTACCCCCTCCTGTGCAGTGTGTCATGGTTATCTCCATGGCACCTGCCTCAGACTTCTTCCCTCTGGTCTCAGCAGGAGAACCAGATTCTGCACCCTCAGCTTCTAACACTGAACCTTGCAGCCTGGCTAATTACTTAATCGCTCCTTTACCATCCCTCAGCAAACCTGTGATGGATATCATTTTAGAGGCAAGGAGGCCTAGTACTAGAAAATCTTATGCTGAAAAATGGAAAAGATTCTGTGCCTGGAACCAATGTCAAGGGATGAGCACAGCAGCGCCCAATTTACCTCAGAGTTTACAATACTTAACTGGGATGCTTCACAAGGGCCTGTCTTTTTCCTCCATTAAAATCCATGTCTCAGCCATTTCAGCTCATTATAACACAGAACCTCTGCTCTTCTTTCATCCACTGCTCAAGCAGTTCCTCAGAGGGACCAAAAATTTGAGACCACCCAGGAGAGCTCCAACCCCAGCCTGGGACCGTAACTTTGTCTTGGAGAAACTCACTCTACCTCCTTTCGAGCAAGCTTCTTTCTTGGAAAACAACTTTCCTTTTAGCAATCACTTCAGCTAGAAGGGTATCTGAATTACAGGCCCTTATGGCAGTGGAGCCTTTCATCATCTTTCATGCAGACAGGGTGTCCCTCAGAACCAATCCCTCCTTCATGCCCAAGGTGGTATTCAATGTGGCTCTTAATCAGTCCATTCATTTGCCAACCTTCTTTCCCAATCCACAGAATAAAGGGGAAAGGATACTGCATTCCTTAGATGTGCACAGACAACTTAGATTCTACTTGGACAGGACTAAACCTCAAAGGAAATCTGAACAACTGCTGGTGGCATTTGTTGCAGGGGCAGAGGGGAAGACTATTTCAAAGCAAACCATTTCTAAATGGATAAGCCATTGCATTCATTTCTGGTATAAGCACCATGGAAAACCTATTCCCCAGGGAATCAGACCTCACTCCACCAGGGCGGCATCTACCTCTACAGCCTTTCTCAGAGGTGTCCCTACCAGGGACATCCTAGAAGCTGCTACCTGGAGTTCTGTACATACTTTCACCAAGCATTATCATTTGCCAATTTTCTCTAAATCCAGAGCTGGCTTTGCCACTGGAGTCTTGCAGGGTCTTATAGCTGGCCCTAATGCTATCTAAATTCCTCCTCCCAACCATAGCTTTGGGAATCTACCCAAATGTAATGACTGCAACATTGAAACACGAAGAACATAGTACAGTCGTGTACACTTAACATAAATGTAGATGTTCGAGTGTATTCACTGTTGCAGTCCTGGTTACCCTCCCTCCAGCCCCCTAACTTCTTTTGACTATACCTCTACTTTCCTTTACTATGCTTAAAAGACTTTCTGGTGTATTTGCTTTTTTGTTGGAGGTATATCTTTGTACTTTTATATTTGATTGCTTCCCATTAAGGGGGCACCTGACATCTGGGGCAAGAAAAACTGATGTAATGGCGTTGGCTGCATGTTTTATACCCCTGATGACCTGACGTCATGGAAGAAGGGACAGCAACTGATGCAGGACCCAAGACTTTGTTAATCAGGCCGACTGAGGGCTACAGTAAGCAGATAACCCCAAATGTAATGACTGCAACAGTGAATACACTTGAACATCTACATTTATGGTAAGTGTACACAACTGTACTTTAGTAGCTCATCTCTGCATTTTGTTGTTAGGAATATCATTCTTTATTGATTTATTTTTGCTGTGCATGCTTACTTACCTGAAAACCTCGGTACTACTAATGTGTTATAATAGTTGACTGCATGTGATGCAAAACTTTTTTTAAAATATCTGATTATAGGAATTGTGTTGCATCCTAGTTATTTTTGTACTGCTTTCTCTCACGTTCTCTTCTAGCATTAGCTTAGTTTTGAATCAGAGTGGAAAATAAATATTGAAATTTGGCATGCTGAAAACAGAGGCTCAGATAGAGGTACAATTTCATCCAGGTAGTAAAATCCACTGATTTGTGTAGTGCTGAGTTATAGAGCTGAAAATTATAATGAGCATATTCATTCAAAGAGCTGGAAAGTAAACATGATAACTAGAGAAAATATAAAATGAAAACTCAAGGTGTTGTGTAGTTTAACACAAAGGTTCATGGGATGACATAAGTAAAGTGTACTACTATGCTCTGATGCCTTTTAGTATTTATAAGTAAAGAGTACTACTTTGCTCTGATACCTTTTAGTATTTATAAGTAAAGAGTACTACCATGCCCTGGTGCCTTTTAGTATTTATAAGTAAAGAATACTACTATGCTCTGATACCTTTTAGTATTTATATGTAAAGAATACTGCTATGCTCTGAAACCTTTTAGTGTTTATAAGTAGAGTACTACTATGTTCTGATACCTTTTAGTATTTATAAGTAAAGAGTACTACCATGCTCTGATGCCTTTTAGTATTTATAAGTAAAGAGGACTGCCATGCTTTAATACCTTTTAGTATTTATAAGTAAAGAGGACTGCCATGCTCTGATGCCTGTTAGTATTTCAGTTTTTGAGGCTTGAGAATTGCTGAACAGTCAGTGTATCTGATGTCATAAGTACAAAACATACATTCAAGATGCATATCAAGGAGCCATGACTACCTCCACCATCCACAATTGATGTCTACATTTTATCTTACTAAATAGTGATGTAATATTGCCAATGTTTACTGACCGAATGCTGTCACTATCTTATCCAGAGCTACTTCAGGTCTCTAAAATATCCTACATTCAGTTACACTGCACAGCTGTAAGTTTAGTTTTATCAGGCAGGCTCTAAAAGCGGAAGTCTGCACACTTCACAACAACAGTTAAGTAACCCATTAGTAAAGTTCAGTTTATTACTGAAAGTGAGTTCAGTTTATTACTGTATTTAGATATGCCATGGTCATTATAACTAAAGAACCTGTTTCTGATTATTTGGTACACAAAAACTGGACAGCAGGGCTGAAAAACTTCTGCTGCTCTGCTTTTCTGTAACACTGTTCTCTCTGGATCTTAATCTGATACAATAAATATTACTTGTTCTGCATCAGGAAGGCTAGATGATTACTAAGGGAGGCACATATGACTTTCTTCAAATCCGTGGCGGCCATGCTAGCGCATCTACTGTGTTCTGCATGTGTGACATAACTCACTGAAATAGGCAAGTTCTTTGGAGGTGGTTAAATTGAGCATGCCTCAAATCTTAGTACTAAAATCTATTATGAGGTACAATGTCCTTCTCTTGAAATCTTGTCTTCTGTGTGATTGTCTTTCATTCTGAATGTTGGGGCCTGACTTTTCTTGTCCCTATAATCTGTATCTAAACCAAAATAAAGGAACTACTGATATCACCAAGAGATCCTGGTCTTGTGGCATTTGCTATGTACTGCTTTTAAATGTTGACAGACCTAGGACACTATTTATTACTTTCACTGTATACTTTCTTGCGTTAAACATTACACTCTCAGTAATTTCACTCTCTAATAGTGTACGACATTCCGTTTTGTTTTTTATATAGTCATGTTGAGTCTCCCATTCATCCCATGGTAGTTTTCCTGGTCCAGAAATGAACTAAATGGTTTCCAGTTTGTTAATAGTGCTTGTTCTGTTGCGTCTTTAGTTACATTCAAAGGGGTAGTGTGTTGTGGAGTATAACATCATGGGAGCTTGGTGTACAAGTGACAAATTTTCTTACGGCATTTGTGAGGAGGCAGTGTTCTTTATGTGCTCTTCACTTTTTTTATTGCATGAATATATCACTATAAAATTTTCTTTTATATGCTATTCATTTTGATATTCTTTCATAGAGATATGTTAGTGATTCATATGCTGGTTTAAAATTCAGATAATCAGCCTGCCTTAGTGGCGCAGAGGGAATAAAGCCCTGATTAAACAAGAAGGTGCTGCCTTCTGTGTAGGTTACTCAAGTTTGAGCAGCAGCCTGAGTGGTACAAGCAGGCATGTTAGCCATGACTTCATGTTAGAGGTGTGTGTGTGTGTGTGTGTGTGTGTGTGTGTGTGTGTGTGTGCGCGCGCGCATTGTCAGGGCACATTTGGGTGGTTTATATATCCTAGTTGAGACAGGAAAAACAACCATGTGGTGCTGCCTGTCAATGGATTAGGCAGGCTTGCTCACATTAACCCCTTGTAGAAGTGAGAGGTAATACAGTGCTGATGCCCATTTTATGTTCCACCCATGGGATGTTGCAGACCATGTCGGGGACAGCAGGAAGAAAAAGGCAAAAAAACGCTCCCTTGGTAGCTCTGTGATATTGCTGTAGGATACCTTGATCTGTCACTGGCCTCATGGTCAGGACTGTGATACTGCTGTAGGATACCTTGATCTGTCACTGGCCTCATGGTCAGGATTGTGATACTGCTGTAGGATACCTTGATCTGTCACTGGCCTCATGGTCAGGACTGTGATACTGCTGTAGGATACCTTGATCTGTCACTGGCCTCATGGTCAGGATTGTGATGCTGCTGTAGGATACCTTGACCTGTCACTGGCCTCATGGTCAGGACTGTGATACTGCTGTAGGATACCTTGATCCGTCACTGGCCTCATGGTCAGGATTGTGATACTGCTGTAGGATACCTTGATCTGCTCACTGGCCTCATGGTCAGGATTGTGATACTGCTGTAGGAACCTTGATCTGCTCATTGGCCTCATGGTCAGGATTGTGATACTGCTGTAGGATACATTGATCTGCTTACTGGCCTCATGGTCAGGGTTGTGATACTGTTATAGGATACCATGATCTGTCACTGGCCTCATGGTCAGGATTGTGATACTGCTGTAGGATACCTTGATCTGTCTCTGGCCTCATGGTCAGGATTGTGATACTGCTGTAGGATACCTTGATCTGCTCATTGGCCTGATGGTCAGGATTGTGATACTGCTGTAGGAACCTTGATCTGCTCATTGGCCTCATGGTCAGGATTGTGATACTGCTGTAGGATACCTTGGTCTGCTCATTGGCCTCATGGTCAGGATTGTGATACTGCTGTAGGATACCTTGATCTGCTCACTGGCCTCATGGTCAGGATTGTGATACTGCTGTAGGATACCTTGGTTTGCTCACTGGCCTCATGGTCAGGATTGTGATAGTGCTGTAGGATACCTTGGTCTGTCACTGGCCTCATGGTCAGGATTGTGATACTGCTGTAGGATACCTTGATCTGTCACTGGCTTCATGGTCAGGATTGTAATACTGCTGTAGGATACCTTGATCTGCTCACTGGCCTCATGGTCAGGATTGTGATACTGCTGTAGGATACCCTGATCTGTCACTGACCTCATGGTCAGGATTGTGATACTGCTGTAGGATACCTTGATCTGTCACTGGCCTCATGGTCAGGGTAGGTCTGGTGGAGTTTGGGAAGGTTCAGTAGGTCTGGTGAATTTGGAGAGAGACACTGTATGCTGTTAAACTGATTCTTCCTGCTATGATCTCCTGTTACTACAATGCCTGCTGCATGTCATGTGTAGTTTTATACTTACTGTCTTATGGTGTCTGTTTTTTTTTCCTCTCTCTGTCATTTTGACTTTTGAAACAGGCAACAATAAAACATTTAAAGTGATGTTCATCAAAACATTGTTTTGACACAAAACATATCTGAGAATGTCTGTATGCATGACACAAGCACTCTTATTGTATAAAGACAAATATTTTAAAGAATTTTCTTTAAAAATATTGTAAAAATTGTTTTTGAACATGGAAGTCTAATGCTACTATCACCATATGTCTAGCATTAATATTAATATGCCTGCAGAACGTTTGTACATCATTGTTAGTGCAAGTGCTAATTAGTCTTAATTAGACTGTATATGGAGTTGTAAAGCAATTTTGTAATTGCCAACCTTTTAAATGAACACTTTCACAATAAAGTAACTACCTGTTTTTTTCTGATCCATTAAATTAACAGATTGACAGTTACAAAAGTCTTTTGAGATGGTTTGGGTATATAGTAAGAATTCCCATGAGTGCCTGCAGTGGAGGTGTACCAGGCACACACATTCACTAGGAGGAGTCTCCAGGGCAGATCCAGAGGTTACAGTGGAGAGATTATACTTCTCATTTTAACATGGAATATCTGGCTGAGCAGCAGGATGAGGTTGTAGTTACAGAGATCTGGCCTGCATTGTTCAACTAGCTGCCACTGTGACTATCATTACAAGAAGTGGATTATAATGTGGATAGTTCAGTAATTCCTGGAACATTAAGAAATATGCTAGTTTGCAGTCAGTCCTGTGTGTATGTTTGTGGTTCTGCAGCCTACTTTCCTTTATGTTTTCTTCTCATTTTTTGCTTTTTTTTCATGCATTGAAATGTTTGTAAAGTTGATATGCTGGCTAGCTAGGCCATTCACAGTGCGGACTCATTTCTCTTTGGTTTCTTTCAGATAGCAGATAGGATCTCTTTGACTGGGGACTCAGTTTTGGTTTACTTTGAATGTTTGGGGCCTCTCTGTCAGTAGAAATGGTTTGAGGGACATGAGAGAATGTGGCTAAGACCCTCTGCTTTACAGAACAGCCCCCAGATCAGTGAAAACCATTGGGGGAGGGAGAAGATTAAGCAGACTGCACATGCCTGCCTCCATGGAGTGTATATACATGTATCATCTTCTTCTCTTTAGTGGAAGTTATAAGACAGTAAAATCAAAGCTGTTTTGGCAGTGTGACATATATTTTGTTCATGACCTTGGTTCAAATAGAAACGTTGAACAGAGAGCAACCTGTAAACCTAATGAAGGCATACCTGCTTGCTGTTGGTCTACTTTAGTTTTGTGTCCCAGAATATGACCCCCCCCCCCCGCCACATCTACTGTTGTACCTGGCAGCTCTTTTTGGTCCTTTAAGACCGGACAGACTGTGGAGACATGTTGTGTGTAGGTGGGAAAGCATTAAGCAGATTAAAAAAATGTGACCAGATGGGTATGTAGAAAAATGGCAAACTAAATTGTATTAAAAAAAATCATACTGAAATTAAATGAAATTTGTGGATCATGAATAGTGCTGAGAGTGCTTGAAATGGCTGCACTTGTGACTTTTCATTCATTTCTTATAATGCAGTCCTCATTAGTATTTCAGAAAATGCATATTTAGGGGAGGGTAGTGTGGTCATGCAACAGTTAGCAGAAATGGCTTGTAGTTCTTGGAACCCTGACTTGATTTTCAGCAAGGGTGCCTTCTGTGTCAAATTCGCATCATCTTCCTTCATTTGTATGGGTTTCTGCAAAGGTCTCCAGTTTCATCCTATGCTCCAAAGGTATGCCTGCAGAGTAATTGGCTATGCAAAATTGTTCAGAGACCAATGACTGGTGTCAGAACTATGGCCTGAAGCTTAACGCCAAAAAATGCATTATCATCCCCTTTGGTAAAAAATCAGATCCCAAGAATTACCACATTGATGGGAGCCCACTGAACACTGAGTGAACATTGGGCTGTAAGAGATCTGGGCACCCAAGTCGACAGCCCACCTCACCTTTGACCACCACATTGCCACTGTGGTCAGAAAGTCCTTCTACGGGGCACATCTTATAACCAAAGGTTTCACATCCAGGAAGAAAGCGGTCATCATCCCTCTCTACTCATCCCTCATTAGATCAATCATCGAATATAACGCCCCATTTGGCATTTACCTGACCAGACACCTACAACAGCTGGAGAGGTCACAAAAGTACCTCACAAAAAGGATCCTAGGCCTTACACACGTCGTACACGGACAGACTCAAGAAACTTCAGCTGTTCTCAGTCTCTTATCGTCTACTTAGAGGTGATCTCTGCTTGACTTACAAAGCCATGTTCAACCTAGCTCTACACAACCTCATTATCACAATTAACAAAACATGCTGGAGGGACAGGTTCATCTTCCAAAGACTGCCCATACTGTGGAATAAGTTTCCCATTCATGTCAATCAGAGCACCACGCTGACCCTCTTCAAGAGAAATCTTGATGCGTGGATGGGTAACAGAAAGTTCACCCCAAGGATCACTCCAGTTGCCCTACTGGATAGGGACACTGTGAACTAACATCAGGTGGCATGGTGCCTTGGCAATTTTTTTGGGCTTTGCGTGTAAAGGCTCCAGAGCCATTAGCATAGTACACACCTATGAACATGTGAGAATATGTGCCCTGTGATAGGTAAGCATTACCACATAAGAGTCTCTTCCTTATGTCTGCTACGAGTTTGCGTGTTTGGATACACTCTCAACTCTGTAGCCCTGAATTAAATGAAAGTAATTTGAAAATATGGGTATTAACAGTAGTTGTGCAGAGGCTATTATTAGGAAGGGGTGATTTAAGATCAAATGTGTAGCTGTCATTGGATCTCTTAAGTAATAGCTACATTTTAAGAAGCTAAGTGCCAGATCAGCTGTTTGGTAACTAAGACAGAGGAGAAAGCATAGCATAACCTGCGGAATGATTATTTGGCAGGCGTTTTCTGCAGAAATACAGTTTGTTGGAAAGATGCTGAAACAGGGAAGTGTGAATTCTGAGGAACTGTGACAAAGTGGTGATAAATTTGTGATGCGTGTCAGCAACATTTCAGGGCTGTCAGGATTGTGGTACAGGAAACCCTTTTTTAGATATTTTAAACAGTAAGTGTTTAAATGCAAGACAGAATTCAAGTATCATGCAATTTGTATTCATTTTCTTGCCCTGACCTTTATCTCTGTGTATTGAGTACTCTTCCAGTCTTGAATACTTTAAAATCTTCCTTGATGGCTTCTTGCAGTGTGTTTATGCATCACTGTGTTAGACGGTGTTTTACAGAACGTATGAGTCTTTGTAAGATGGCTTTACTGGGATAATTACAGTAGGAAACCTTAGCTACAGACAATTGACTCAAACCGTGGGACTTGCATAAACTCAGTATTATAACATCAAAGAACTAGCAAAGTATATACTGTGTTTATGCAACATCATAAATTAGCCGTGGGCTGGTCGGTGTAGGGAGATGTTTTAAAAAACACAGACTCCTTTCAATACCTTAAAGTGTTGAAGTGTTCTGAGAGAGTGGTGGTAAAGGGATCCTTAACACTATAAATGGGGACTGAGGTTATTTCTTTTTATTTATTTTTGATAACTAGGTTTGTGGACTAGACCAGGTCTTATCCTTTAGCAGACTTCCTGAAATATAGAAAAATGCATTATTCACAAACATTCAGTAAAGTGTGCGCTTGTGTTAGTTTAAATCTTATACTACACAATTATTTTATGTGACAAAATAAGTTAAGAAGTACAAGAAATATTTTGATGTGATTTTATTTTATTTATGTATTTTTTATTAGCCGGGGTAATGGACTGATGCAGAATAGACCTGTTTCAGTCAGCTTCTGCCTGGCTCAAAGGCAAAAGTAATTTGCAACATATTATAACACTGTAATATGTAAAAGCTGGCAAGGCAAAGACAGAAGGATAAAGAAGGTTTTCATACACCCTTCATAAGGGATGCCAGCAACAACCTGCTCACCAGTCCACAGGACATCAAAGGCAGATGGAAGGAGTATATCCAGCAGCATCTGAATAAAGAAAACCCCATAGAAGCTGTACTGCCCCAGAAACAGCCTACGATGAGAGAAGGAGAGGAGCCCACCCCAGAAGAAGTAAGAACAGTACTAAGGAAAATGTAGTCAGGGAAAGCAGCAGGCTCAGATGAGGTCACAGCAGATATGATAAAGATGTTGGGTGAGCTAGGGGAGAAATGGCTTCTGAGGGTACTCATAACAGTGTGGAGAGAAAGGCGTATCCTGGATGACTTGAGAATAAGCATACTCATGCCGGTATACAAGAACAAGGGGGACATCCACAACTGCGGGCAGTACGGAGGCAT
The DNA here is from genome assembly GCF_019279795.1 of Protopterus annectens. Lineage (NCBI taxonomy): Eukaryota > Metazoa > Chordata > Ceratodontiformes > Protopteridae > Protopterus > Protopterus annectens. The sequence goes on from NC_056736.1 coordinate 571,249,027, forward strand.
CAGACTACTATTACGTTGCATGAAAGTTCTGGAGAGGGTAATTGATAAACGGTTATGCAGAGTAGTAGAATGTAAGATAGGAGATGAGCAGATCAGATTCAGATCAGGATGCAGCACAACTGACCCGATTTTTGCAGTGAGACACATAGTTGAGAAGAAGCTAGAGATGAGGAAATAGTCCAACTGGCCATTCCTAGGCTTGGAGAAAGAATATGATGAGGTCCCAAGAAAGCTGTTCTGGGCAGTACTGCAGTGGTTTGAAGTCCCAGAAACATTGATAGAATTAGTGCAGGCTGTGTATAAGGACCTAATGACTTAAGTACAAACAGTGTTCGGCCTCACAGAGGGGTTCCCAGTGGGAGTGGGTGTACACCACGGTTCACTTATGAGCCCACTGCTGTTCATACTGGTGATGGACTACATTAGCAAACAGGTTGGAGGGGACAGATCAACAAAGCTACTGTATGGAGACAATGTGGCATCACAGGCAGAATTTGAGCAAGAATTTCAGCAAAGGATAGGGGAAGGGAATGAAAAACTGAAGGCACGTGGGATGAAACTAAGCACAGATAAGACAGTGGTAATGGCAGCAAATTGGAGAAATCAGAAGATGCTGAGAACTGAGATAGAAGAGAAGATAGTGGAACAGGTAAATAGCTTCAAGTATCTGTGAGGAGTGGTTAAGGAGAAGAGAAGTTTGAATGAAGAGGTCAAAGCTAGAATCAGAGGGGCTGCACCCAACTTGCATAGAGTATCAGGTGTAGTCTATGACAGAAGAATGCCAAAGAAGGAGAAAAGTAAGGTGTACAAGACAGTGGTGCAACCAGTACTACTGTGTGGTGCAGAAACCTGGGCAGTAAAGGCAGAGCAGATGAAGAAGCTAGAGGTGATGGAATTGAAGTGCCTGAGAAGGGTGGTAAGATACACACTGTGGGGCAGACAAAGAAATGAGGACATAAGAGCAGAAGCCAAGGTAGCTCCAACTGCAGAAAACATCAAAAAGAACAGATTACAGTGGTTTGGACATGTGCAGAAAAGCAAGAGGACAATCTGATGAAGAAAACTTGAAACAGACAGGAAGAAGGTAAGAGGAAATGAGGACATCCAGCAAAGATGTGGATGGATTGTGGAAGATCTACAACAGCCAAGTATCAGTGTTGAAGAAGGTAGGAGTGTGGCACTAAATCAAGAGAGCTGGCAACAGTTGACAGGATACCCTGACCCCATGTAGAAAATGAGGAAAAGGGGGCTGCTGCTGCTGCTAATGTTAAAAGCTGGATGTAAAAAGGAGTAAAGTATATACAAGAGACTACATTGGTAGTTACAGAGGGTGATACAGTTATTGAATTGCTGCATGCGTATGAGGGTACCAAATGAAAACCAAATTAACCAGCAGCAAAGGTAAGTAAGAAAACTACACAAAAATAAGTGGTAACTGTAGATGAGCATGGAATGAGATGAGCACACCGCTGTGTACCCAACAAGCATCATGCAGAAAATCAAACACATTGGTAGGAAATTATACATATCTGGTGTGTGTCAACGGAATGGATTTAATGTCAGAGGTAGCAGACATAAACCAGATGCGGACTAAGCACCTCAGAGGTGGCAAGAGTGGAATACTTGAAACAGGTTTTCTGGTATGTAAGCTTTATAGATTCACAGGTTAGTACAAAGCTTAAGGCTGGAGAACAATCTAGAAATTTAGTCATGGATCCCAAATATGTGTAATCTTGTTTGCCCCATGGTCAAAAGATCATTTCTGTAGACTCCCAGTTTAAATTAGTGTTTTCCAGTCCAATTATCAAGGTTTATTTTGAAGATAGACCAGTATGAGTTCTGTTTGATGTGCAGGAGTCTGTTCCAAAGCAGGGGATGGATTGGTTTTGCAATGTGTCGCACCAGCAGATGCTGTTAATCTTACAGTGAAAGTTAAGAGCTTTAAATTAGGTGTTTGTTAGACTCTGCATTATGAAAGTGGATGAGTTACACAGAGCATGATCTTCCAGTCCTTGAAAAGCTAAATATAAATCATCCTTAAGAGGCTATATGAGACAGAATAGAGAGAGGGCTTTTATTCTAGTGGGACAGCTTAGGTTGCCAAAACATTTTAATAATAATTATGGTCATTCATGCTGGGTAGTGTGTTTAGATACGTTCATCCCAAATTGGGTGTTGGACTGAAGAATGGGACTGATAAGCGAGAAATATTGTTGTGCCAGGACTTCCTTTGACTCATTTGTGGTACTCTAACAGATTATCTGTGAAGGCTGAAAGGGTTTCTAATCACAATAAAGATGTAATGGTCAAAAGAGATTGTTATCAACATGGGGGCCCAAGTCTCTGATAACTAATTCTGTAGGGGCATAAGTGAAGTGGTAAGAGGAAGGGATGATGGCTTCACCAAAGGTGACTCTACTGTATTTCTTGGCATTTAGGGTGAGCCTTTGGTTGATACTCCAGGCACTGGTATGGTCCACGCCCTGCTTGTGAGCGTGGGTGTTGAAAGGGGTTTTGACAACTACGCACAGCTTGTAGTTGCCTGTATACCTAGTTATCCACAGGTCTTTGACCTCTGATTTTACTTCTGATAAGTAGATGATGACGAGAAGGGGGCCTGGGAGAGAGCCCCATTGAACACTGCTATTGACATTTCTCAGACAAGATGAGGTGCCATTTAATTAGGAAATGGACAATACATAGGTTAATGTGTTACTTGCATGGAGAATGGTATAAAAGGCTTTTAGCAATGTCAGGTTAAGCAATAGAGGTACGTAGAGGTAGCCAGGCTCTCATTGAAGGTTTCTGCAATCTTGTCAAAGAAAATGATGAAGTTTAGTAGATAAGCCCTACCTTTTACAAATCCAAACTCATTTGGGTAAAGGGTTTGAAGGTCATCTGTGACATTTGTTAATTAAGTCAGTAATAATGCATTCCATATATTTACAGACAATATTAGTAACAACAATAAGTTTGTAGTTACTAGGATTATGCGTGGAGCTCTCTTATGTAGTGACAGTACTAATATGATGGTTGTTTTTCACACTTCTGAGACATAACCTGAGGAAAGACTCAGGCTGAAGAGGCTTAGAAGGTGGTAAACTAAGTGGTGCTTAACACTTAACAAGTACGGGATGGGATAAGTGATGCATTAATGCTTACTAACATAAGGAGGAGCAGGGATAAATGGTGCTTAACCCTTGCTAGAAATAGGATGGGGGTTGGGATATGTGGTGCTTAACATTTACTGCCATTAGGATTGGTTGGAATAAGTGGTGATTAATGTTTAGTACCATTGGGAGGGGGTGGAATAAGTGGTGCTTAATGCTTAGTACCATTAGGAGAGGTTTGGGATAAGTGGTGTTTAATACTTAGTACCATTAGGAGGGGTTGGGATATATGGGGGTTAGCACTTACTGCCATTAGGATTGGTTGGGATAAGTGGTGATTAATGGTTAGTACCATTGGGAGGGGTTGGGATAAGTGGTGCTTAATGCTTAGCACCATTAGGAGGGGTTGGGGTAAGTTCATGGGATCATAGGTGTGTACTAGACTAATAACCCTGGAGCCTTTACAAGCCTGGCCCATAGAAGTGCCCTGGCTTCTTGCCACCTGACGTTAGTTCCCAGCGCCTCTATCAAGTAGAGCCACTGGAGTGATCCCCGGGGTGAACTTTCTATTTCCCATCCACTCATCAAGATTTCTCTTGAAGAGGGCCAGTGAGATGCTCTGCTTGACATGTATGTGAAGTCTATTCCAGAACATGGGCAGTCTCTGGGTTATGAACCTGTCCCTCCAGCATGTTCTGTTGGTTGTGGTAATGAGGCTGAGGTCTCTGGAGCATGTGGTGCAGAAGGATTGGGATTTCTTTAGATGTAACATTTCTAACAGAGCTGGGTCAGACATGGCTTTGTAAGTCAAGCAGAGATCGCGTCTTAGTAGAAGATATGAGACAGAGAATAGCTGGAGTTTTTTGAGTCTGTCCATGTAGGACATGTGTTTAAGGCCTAGGATCCTCTTCATGAGGTACTTTTGTGGCCTTTCCAGCTGTTACATGTGTCTAGTGAGGTATATGCCAAATGGGGCATTATACCTGAAAATTGGCCTAATGAGGGAAGAGAAGAGAGAGAGATGATGACATCTTTCTTCCTGGATGCAAAACCCTTGGTAGTGAGATGTGCCACACAGAAGGACTTTCTGACCACATTGGCAATGTGGTGGTCGAAGGAGAGGTTGCTGTCATCCTTTGTCTACAGATATTTTATAACTCCTTCAGTGTTCAGTGGGCTCCCATCGATGTGATTATCCCAAAGGGGATGACAATGCATTTTCTTAGCATTAAGCTTAAGGCCATGGTTTTGACACCAGTCATTGGTCTCAGTGAGGCCTTTCTGTAGGATGTGTACATCATTTGGGGAGTTAATAATGGCTCCCAGCTTGCAGTCGTTTGCGAACTTGGTCAACCAGAGTCCCTCCGTGTTGGCCTAGACTTCTGAGAAGTAGATGCCAAACAGGAGAGGACCCAGGACTGATCCCTGTGGGACTCCACTTGTGACTGGTCGGTAGTCTGACTTGGACTCTGCTATCTTCACACTGTGGGTTCTATCAGTTTGCAACCCACCTAATGATATAGGGGTTGATGCCTAGTTTGGTAAGTTTGCCAATAATTCCTGAGTGGGAAATGGTATCAAAGGCCTTGGCCAGATCAATGTAGACTGTATGAACTGCCTTACCCTCAGCCACAGCTCTGGTGACTGACTCAAAGAAGTCAACCAGGTTGAGCAGGCATGATCTTCCTTTCACAAAACCAAATTGCATGGGATCTAGAGTTTGGAGAGTCCCTATTTCCTTATTTATTAGGTCCATGATGAGGGTTCATATTATATGATCGAATGCAAGAAATAGCGAATCATCTATTATCGAACCCAAATACACGAAACCACAAAATTTCGAAGGAACGGATCAGTGAATTTTTTCCCAGGAAAAAAATTTGCTGATCCAATAAAAAAAAAAAAAAATGTACAGACAACACCCCCCACCTTAAATATACCAACTCCGAGATTGCACCACAGTGAAGAAAACAGCAAGGTCCGAGAATGGCCAAGAGAACTTTTCCCTGGGAAAAAATTTGCTGATCCATTCCTTCGATATTCTGTGGTTTCGTGCATTTGGGTTTGACAAATGGGCGTTTGCTATTTCTAGCATTCGCTCATGTAATAGGACCCCCCATGATGATACGCTCCATAGCCTTACATGTCAGACTCATCAGGCTAATGGGGAGATAATTCCCAGGGTCTGTAGTCTCTCCCCTTTTATGGAGAGGGATGACTGTAGCAGTGCGCCATTCGGTAGGGACAAAGCCTGAGGTAAGGCTGTGATTGAACAGGGCACACAGATGTGGTGCCAGTTCACTTTGTAGTTCATGTAGAACACATCCAGAGATATTGTCGGGTCACATGGAAGCTGTATTTTTGGCCTTGGACAAAGCAGCTTTAACCTGTGCTGCAGTAATGCTGGGTGCCTGGCATTCCTCTGGTATTGTAATTGGTCCTTTAGGGGGGGAGAGAGGGGTAAAGTTGGCACTGAATCTGTCAGCCAGTATTTTGTCAATATCGGTTGGCTCAGTATAGGAGGTACCATTGTGCAATAACTAAGAGCAAACCTAGGTATTGCCGTGGAGATTCTTGATATAACTATAGAAGGCTTTGTAGTTGTTTTTAGTGTCTGCCGAAATTCTGCCTTCATAACTGACTTTAGAGGTTTTGATGAGGAATCTAAACTTTTTGTTGTAGCTAATAAGGGAGTTTTTCCAGTCTTGAGACTTCACCTTTTTCTGCAACAGTTTCTTCCTTCTTTTGTAGAGTTTATTAATGGCTGGGGACCACCAGATTTGCTTCCTTATTTTGGTGGAGAGTATCTTGGTTCTGTTGGGTATGGCTAGTTCCATGCATTTATGTTCATGTTCGTACAGTGCATTGGTATATGATTCAGCAGTCATGCATCTATTTTCCATTGACATGGGTGCCTTCAAGTTAGTCACCTCTGTTTTTAGGAGCCCAAAGTCAGCTTTGGAGAAGTTTTTCATGGTGGTTATCTTTGCGGGGGGGGGGGGAGATGTGGATTTCCATGGGGAATAGTTTGTGGTCAGATCTACCCAGGGAGGAATTGACTATTGGTGTAGATCAACGGTTGCCCATTAGTAATAACCAGGTCAAGGATGTTGCTTCCTCTAGTGGGGGTAAGAATGAGCTGGTCCAGGGCATTGAAATTGATGAATTCCAGGAAGCGTTGGGCCAGTGTATTGGTGCATGAGTAGTTTTCCCAGTTGATGGAGGGGTAGTTAAAGTCACCTAGTATGAGAGTGTTGGGTTGGACCCTAATAGTTTCCACGGTGCTTAGGAACTGGAGTGAGAGTCTTGGGACATGGTTGGGGACCTATGTCAGACCTGAGTCGCCATCTTACCCAATGTTAGTTGTACCTGAAGTGTCATCATTAGGAGGGGTTGGAGTAAGTGGTGCTTAATGCCTAGTACCATTAGGAGGCGTTGGGATAAGTGGTGCTTAATGCCTAGTACCATTAGGAGGTGTTGGGATAAGTGGTGCTTAACACTTACTAAGCTTAAGAGATGTTGGGATAAGTAGTGCTTAATATTTACTAGAATTTGCATGGTTGGGATAAGTGGTGTTTAACTCTTACCAACATTAGGCAGGGTTTGGATAGGTGGTGCTTAACAATTACTAGCATTGATTGACTAGCATAAGTGGTGTGTAACAGCTAACTAGTAAACAGCCTGGAAAATTATTGGGAACCATAGAACTAGTGGGTTTTAATTTTGGAGAGGGTTGATAGAACCTGGTCCAAAATAATTTAGGTGTGGTGTGGGGGAATGGGGTGGACAGTAGGACGTGTAGGGGTATGAACTCAGAGCTGAATTTGTTTGAGGATATTTGAAATGGTTTCAGGACAAGTGTTTTATGTGCTGTTAAGGACAACGTTTAATGCATGACTGAGTATATTTGTAAGCTTTCTAATGTAACTGAAGAAGACCTAGTGATTAGCTTTAGTATTGGTGGTTATTTTAAGCCTGTAACTAGCTTTTTACTTCCTGGTGGTAACTTTAAGAATTTTAATTGCACATGTTAGATCTCTCTTATTTTTAGGAATTGGAGATTTTTTATTAAAAAACTACAGGATTCTTTTTATGTAAAAATCAATTTTGTATTTCCCATAGTGTTTATAGCAGATGAGAACAGTCTGTTCAGTACATCTATGAATAAGGGAATAAAATTCTGAGGAATATATCAGAAATTGAGTAGTTTGAGGGACTTTAACCAGTTATTTTAGCAAGAACATCAGTAAATAAGTCATTGGTTTTGGATGATGAGATTTGTTTTAGAGGTGAAAGTTACTGTATGTCATCAGATTAACAAGCAATGCAATAAAGTTTAGGGTGGAACAAGAAGGGGAACTCTGCTAATTACAGGGTTGAGGAGGTTATCTCCCCTTTTGGGATAGTGAACAATCTAATTTAGGGAATTAACATTAACAAAGTTGAGGAATCCCTGGAGATATGTATTGCTATTTATTGCTAGATGTATAAGTTTTCCAGTTGATGGATTGATAGTTAAAGGCACCCATAGTAAGCATATTTGATTTAATAGAGGTCTTTTCAAACTGACTGTAGTAATGAGCATGCTCCAAGGGAAACATGGAAGGGGACCTGTAGTTGACAGGGCTGAGGTAGCAGACTTTATTGAGGAACTTAAGAACCCTAGCAAGTTCCAAGCTAGTATCGTGCACGATTTGTTTTGAATTGATGCAGTGTGCAATTAGTAAGGGTATGCCTCCACAGTTCCTGGTGGGTCTGATTACATGGTAAGTGTAGTAACCTAACAAGGAGGCAGTGTTATTGTAGAATCACGTTACAGGAACTGCACAAATGTGGGTGTACTCAAGGGAGAGGAAGGCCTGAACTCAAGACATTTTGTTGTTTAAGATTTATGCACTGAGCAGAGCTACCCGGATATTGTTTGGTTAAGAGTTTGTTAGGTGGTTATGTCCATGAATTAAACTCTGCTTAAAAAGGCACTATGGTAGAAGTAAACATTTTTGCCAGCATATGAAAGATTCCTCTACCTTTGGAACTAGCTCCTTTTGCATGTCAAACGGTATCAAATCAACGAACCAGTGAAAGCCATGAAAAGGGAGGTGAAGGTCACCTTTATCAGAGCAGGATGACCTGTTAACCTTCCAGCCCCAGGCACGCACGCACGCACGCACGCACACACACACACACACACACACACACACACACACACACACACACACACACACACTGGATCTTCCCAGAATGACATGAGGTAGCTGTCCATTCATTATATTCAGATGGTCTGTTTTTGAACTTAAGCATCATCAAAGCTGTAGCAAGGGAATTCATCCCTCTGGGCAGTACACATATTTGGTACCCTCACTGCCATTGAATATTTAAAAAACAACCACTTATAATTTGTCAATTAAGTGTTCACAATTGAGATCACTTATAGAGAGCATGTCTATTTATTTATTTTTTTTAAGGTAGCTTGACTATCGTTAATAAAAGGGACAGTCTAAAAGTTAGTTTACAACCTGTCATTGAATCAGCTGCTTAACTACTGTCAAATGTTTGGTGCCTTGTACAAATTGGGAGCTAGTGCAGGTTTCCCATTCACCCCACCCTTGATGTGGCAGTACCATAAAGGACAGCACTGCCAGGTGGAAAATGAACTAACCTTACATCTTAGCCCGAGGTAAGCTGGATCCACTCCAGACAGCAGTGTCTGCTGTAAGCCTGTATTTTAATTTATTCAGAATTTTATTTTGTATTTTGCCACATAACTATACTGAATCTGTTTTATTATTGAGGATTATGAACCATGTTCTAATCCTACCAAAGAAAGCCTCGGTCAGTGAGAGAACAAGTAGGTCATATGGATGAAGAAAAAGCTTGGTGGTCTATTAGGAGAATTAGAAGAAGAAGGGGAAGTGGATGTAGGATACTACTGGTTCCTGTTTTCACTGAATGTCAGACGTCCAGGGACTGAATCACTGTATTATTTTAAATTTAGGAGCCAATTGGTCTTATGGTTATAAAACAGAGGTCCATGATCTGAATCCCTGCTTTAGTTTAAACTTCTTCAGTAGCTTAGTGTTAGAACAGCTGGAATGGGGGATCCAGAAGGTCAAGATTTGAGTCATACTTGAAACACTTCATCCCGATACTCAGTTTCATATACTCTTTTTAGGAATGAACTGTATCCTGCATATAGGCCATTAGTCCAAGAACTCTTAAAAGAGAGCTGGACAAGTTGATGGGTGTTCATAAATTCACCCCTTGTAGGACTGGATGGCCCTCCTTGAAAAGAGAGGCAAGTCCTAAGGGTGGGTATGATCTCAAAACTCATTTGCCTAGTAATTCCTGTGATCCATATCCTGATTTGGGCAACCAGCTCCTGAAACACATCTTGAAAATTGCAAATGTTCTGCTGCTGTACAACAGGTATTTGGTACTTTTCTAAATGTTGCAAATATATATATATTATTATGTCTAAAATATCTCATATGCTATAAAACAAAATTGCTCATTACTTGATTGTATAGTTTGCCTTGAAAACGTATTATTTCAGTAGGAACTGTCTTACTTTGAATGTGTGAAAAGGTGACATTTCTGTTAATTCAAGAACAATCCACTGAGTAGTGTTACTGTTTTTCAGTTTAAGTGCAGGTTACCACAGTGTGAGCTTTGAGTAACAGATTAACATTATGCAAAGTGTATGTACAGCCACAGTTTTACAAGTCATTCAGCATTAAGCATAGATGCTGATGCATCAGTACACCCTGAGTCAATTACTTCAGGGGCTGGAGGACAAAAGAATTTAAAAGGTAGGGTATGCTACCTACATAGCTAAAGGATGAAATCTGAAAACAGGCAACGACAGGAGACATTGAAAAAAAAAACAAACAGAGGAAAGTTATCTAGGAATTAGACCAAGTAACAACGTCGATTTTTTTTATATCCAGCATGTTGTTAAAGTTGCTTAAAAATGAAGGAGAACAGAGGAGGGGATAGGTCATGCAGTACTATTTCGACATTGGATAACCCTGCAACATTTGGTTGCTGAAATACACGAGCTACAACATCATTTTGTAGTTAACTATCCTTTGGCTGCCAACATACAATTGTATTTCCAGCACAAGCACAGTGAAGGATCTTTTGAAAAGATCATTTGGATTCCCCTAAGTGTCTGACCCCATATGTTCAATGAATAACTACACTGATGAAGTCACATGGTCAAGGTGAAATCTAATTTTCATTTGTCCCATTCTGTCTTCAGGCAGCTGCAGATTGGATTAGTCTGTTGGTACAGCAGGATGGCAACTAATAATTCTGGACAGGAAGGTGTGAGTAAGACTAGTGTCAGTATAATTACTGCGACACTCATAACTGTAGGAGTTAGATATTTCCCCGCTAGAAGGGGAAGTAGTATGCTAAACTAATGTCTTTCAATCTTTAAGCAATAGCAAAACTTTATTTTTCACTTAGTACTTGCATGCCATTGTTTATTGCCCTTTAATCATGTTTATGTTTAACTGAGATATAGGATTGTTTCTACATTTCACATGATATTCAAATAAAAATTTAAACTGAACTTTTCTCTAGTTGCATTTTACTCATCTCTTTGGAAGTTTGAGATGAAAGCACTATGTAGAAAAGTTAAGTCTTTGGTCTGAAGAACACAGTTTGCCTTATATTTATTGATTTAAGCCATCTTGGTCTTGGTTGGCTAGCTTTTTGTGTTGTGGTAGAATAACCATGCCCAGCTTTCTCGCAGCACTGAGCTTTAAGGGCTGTCTCAGTAGGAAGCAGCAGATTTTGCTCTGCTATACTGTGGATTCTTTACCTTGGGCTAAGATGTAAGGTTAGGTCATCTTCCACCTGGCAGTGTCCTCCTCTGGAGTGGAGCCAGCCATATTGGGTTAAAACATAACGTTCATCTTCCACCTCAATAAAAACAGATTAAAGTTAAGTAATTAAGAGACAGGGCAGTTACCAGAATACTACAGATTACTTACCTGCATTGTGTACCTCACTGAAAGACCCAAGAGCATTTCCATTATGTTATTATCCTGTTTGTATGTCCCACAGTCGGTAGGCAAGTAATATAGACAGACTTCCTGGGTTATAAATGGTGGCATGAAGTTGGGGACAGGGTTCCCCAGACAAACATTCTGGGTGGAAAGAGGTTGAAAAAAAGTAAAAAAAAAAAATAATTAAAGCAATATGTTGCATTAAAAAATATATTTTTTCCATTGTTAGATTCCCCTGCAACCTGTTGTCTGGGCAGTAGCCCCATTCCCCACCCATTCTCCTTGCCATTCATATGGCAGTGGACATTATCTTCCGTGAAGGACGATTCCTGCTCAATGCCAGTGACTTACCTTCCTCTGAGACATAGGTGAGCAGCTTCATAGTGTCTCTCTACGTATAACTTAGGGTGCAGTGCCCAAGTTCTTTCTCCTCACAAGGATGGATTCACATCTGGGGAGATGACCAGTCCTTTGGGCATGTCCCTAGTTCTAGTTTCAGAGACACATCTTACCTGTTACTCTGTCCTTATCCAGTCTAGTATCAATGTGTTACAAAAAAAAATCACCAATAACAAGAACTTTTCAGGTCATTGCAGTGCAGGCTTGTGGTCTTGGTGATTCATGGCTGAGGCATGTGTGGGTGCAAGTATCATGGTACAGATATGCATAGGTGCAGGTAAAAGGAAGGATATCGGTGTGCCCTTGCACATTCAGGTGAATGCTTGGGAGACTTACAGATGTTAGTTTGATGTGTTGCTGTCTACTGACAGTAGGTGAAGAAGAGAGATGTACCTCAGGTCTGAGTAAGTAAATGCATCTCTCTTAGATGGAGTTTGAATCGCTTTGATGCAAGGGGTCCTCAATAAACATGAGGTCATGAGGTAGTTATTGCAGCTCCTTAATATTCCTAGTGCTAAAAGATTGGTTAAGTGAGAGGAGAGAGCAGGCCAGGACTCCATGATGATCGAAGTTAAAATTACAGAGCACTGTCTAGAGAATTGTATGTTGAGGAAACAGGGATGAGCGGAACAAGAAGGAAAGTACCTGTCAGCTAAGCAAAGTTGCTTGGAATGACTAGCAGTAGTAACAGAGTTGAATCTACTCTTTTACTGACGATAGAATAATCTAGAAATAATTTGCACATTTAATGACGCGATATCATCTTAAGTGCTGCAACATAATAAGTAATTAAAGTTGTCAACTTTGTGATGTACAGCACTAAAACTGTGATTATGCCTCAGGTGACCTAAATTTGAATAGCAGTTCAGGCACCTGTAGGAGCTGTCCATGGAGGATGTGAGTGAGTGTCAGCTGATGGATTGCTGATTTGAGGGGAGGGAAGTGACTCTGGCTCTCCACAAGAGTGACATCTGATGGAGCACTACAGGATGCCTAGTGATCAAGCCCAATGATTCTGCTGTGTCATGGTGGATTCATATCAGCAGTCAAAAGAGATTCATTGTGAGGATGTGAGTTCCTCAGATGACAACAATGGTGGAGCTCAGAGGCGCTGCCAAGGTGGCAGGAAGCTGCTGCAAGAATAAAGGATAGGTCACCCCCAGGACCAACAAGCTGACTATCTCCCTATCCCTGCTACCCCGTTCTTGCCTGGAAAAGAGGATTGAGCAAGACTGCCAAGCAGGGACAAATGGGCTGTCGAGCTGTTATGTAGCTTGGGAAAACCTGGCTCTCATCCTTCCAGAACAAATGGGAAGACTGGGTGCCAGTATTGGAGCCTTAGCGACGGTGTAAAAAAAAAACAAAGTAAGTTAGAAATTAATAAGGATAGCAAGAAGAGGCTAAAAGCTAAAGAATGCAGAAAATTAAAACTGGACTTAGCTCAGAAATATCTGCTAACAGCTAAAATGGCCAAAACAAAAATGCATAGGTAACTGTAAAGGATCAAAAAGTAGACCGTGTATAATAAATATTCATGGCAAGAAACTATAACTGAGAGTACCACTAGTGAGAGCCAGTTAGCTAATGATGTTAGTAGTTAGATTAAAATGCACACATTTGCAGAATGAAGTCTATTGTTTCATATTTACCCTCCTTTATTGTGACAAATAATGGTATTTCTTCTCTCAGCGTTCAGTTTTTATGTTCGTTTCTGTCCGCTTTGCCAGCCTCATTACCTTCGTTATGTGTCTTGCTGCAGCTCAGCCCATTGTGGGTGGGACTTCGTTTCCCTTTATGTTGAGCTACCCTTCTGTGCCAGTCCTACAGTATTGGATGCTTTACTGTGCTGGGTACAGATACAAATGTTTTATAGATAGCATTATCGTTTACTTTGTGGTCATCTTACATATGCTCTGCGATTTTATCTGTACATTGCGATTGGCAAAAGTATCCTATGCCTTTTATGCTGTGAAACAAAAATTCACCCTGTATGTCTTTCTCTGTATTATAGTTATTGCACTAAGAGTATTGGTCAATTGGATATTTATACTGTATTTGTGGCACTATATGCTGATCATATACCCTGTGTTATTACAGTTCTTTAAATGTTTATAAACTTATTTTTTTAATCCTGGCAGCATGGTGGATCAATGGATCTTCCAAATTTCAGTCCTGACCTCTGTTTTCTATGTGGAATTTGCATGCTCTTCTTCCCATGTCTGCATGGATTTTCTTTAGGTACTTCCTACTTTTCAAAAATTTGCTGTCTGTTTAGCTACTTGGAGCTATCAGAATATATTGCATCAGACCTGACCGTATTTGTGGTGTGGGTCGTGACTGGAAGAAAGTCTACCAGAGATCACTTCACTTATACAGCTAACATATGAATAGAATAAACTTGAATAAAACATTCCTTTTGTAATATTTTGATGTAGTCTGCAGCACAGTAACCAAATCTGATCACTGTTTTGAGTTTTGCCCTTACCATTCCTTCTGTCAGTGTATCTGTAAGAAAGCTTTTATACTTCATATAAGTTTAAAGAACTTACTCCTTGGGTCTCACGTCCAAAGCGATTCAGCCAGGCAAGTAGTCCAATTAATAAAACCTAATAAATACAGCCACCCCCTTCATTTATGCAATTGCTGCATGTGTCAGACACTCGGTGCATTTTGTTACATGTTTTACACCTCTGTCTGACACTCCCTTGTGTTTGTTTTACCGTTGTCTGTGCCCGCAGGTGATGTGTGGCAGCATTAAACATGTAATGGAAGGAAGGGTGCCTTTATTCTGCTGCACTTACTGCTTTATATGTATTTTTCCTGAATCTGCTACGTCTGCTCAGTGCACCAAACCTTGTAACACACAAGTGATAATTCAGTAATGGTGGCTGAAAAAAAAACACGTCAGCTCGGTCATATCAATTTAAAAATAACAGCTTGGGTACCCACATTCTTTGATGCATGGATCTGAGTTTGGTATTTTATGAACTAATGTGAAAGCATTTTTGTAAAGGTGCAAGTCCTAATGTACCCCCCTCCCAGGAGCCTCGCTGTCCCATCTCATTTATTTATTATTGTCACACTTAAGATCACTGCACTTTCTAGAGAGTGCAGTCTTTAAGGTTTAATGAAGCACTTGTCTATCTCTTCCCCTGGTGAATTGATCTCTAGTGACCCTTGATCTATGTCCAGTGTCAGTAGAGTTAAAAGCAAACAATAAAGAACAAATAAATAACTTCAGCCAGCATGTTTGAGCCACTGTTACTTGGATGTTCTTAGTGACAACTAGTCTTTTGGCAAAATATATTAGTTTGTTTTACTATGCACTTTCTCTCCTATGTGACTTTTTTTTACAAGGCCATAGTATTGATTAATTTTCTGCTGTGATGTCATTGCATTGACAGACTTTGTTGTAGTCTTCTCATGAACCACACCTGTAAATATGTCTTTCTGTCTGATATATACTTTGATAGTTTTCATCCTTGGCCCTACAGTAACAGCTTGTAAGACTGAGGAATTATTAAGCAGGAAGCTGGGAGAAGTAGAAAAAATGTGTACTTTGGACCTGTTATACTCTGGAACAGTTTTTGAAAGCACAGTGACTTATGTGCAAGTTGAGGGAGCATGTTTTCCAACGGACTTTATTGCAGTGCCCTGTGCTAATGAAACTATGGAAATACTTACCTAGATGGCTTACAGTCACATTTAGAAGAGATGAGGTCCAAAATATGACCAGCAGTATAACAGCTAACACCTTTCGCTACTCACTTCTTGTTCTTAAAACTTAATTCGATGATTAGTGATTCTCCATATGGGAGAAGGTGGACATTTTTAGAATGTGACATCACATTTATATGCAAGCAAAACAAATCTGGGCTATATTAAGGATACCTAGTTATAAACTAGTGTAAATGGTACAGTGGTCTCAGGATATCTTTCTCCTAAGTGTTTTAGGCAGTGTTTGGACTTTGTACTTGTCTGCATGTGAAAACCTTCACACTGTCAGCAGCTGTTTATATACCTTGTGGTATTTTTTTCTTTAAACAGGAGTACAAAGTACAGTGTGATTAGTTTTAACTTTAGACTATGCGGGTAGTACCACATGTTATTTATTTGTTTGATCATGCATTTTTAAAAGGAAAAGTTACACGCCAGCCTAGCTTTTTGTAGTATAAATAACGTACAAACACAAAACACAAATGCACTGTGCTTAGAAAAATGAAAACACATATTTCATAGTCATGTAGATGATCACCTACTGAAGGGATGTAGAAATGTAGGCAGTGAGTTCAGCAGAGGGACTGAAGTAATGTTCTATAGTGCCCATTGTACAAGCTGAGAAGACAGACCATGTGCACGATTTCAGAGTGTATATTTGATAAAAATGTTGTATTTTAGAAAGTGAGATAATGTGATAAACCTGACAATGGAGTGAATGAGAACAGGGTAATGGAAAGGTAACTGGAGGCAAAGTATGTTAAATGATGAAAGGGAGGGAAAACAGGGAGCTGATATGAAAGTTAATGAGAAGAGAAGTTTCTTGCAGGTTGGGAGGAAACTATGGAAGGAAAGACAGATATGAGAGGTAGGTAAGAATGTCAAGAGATGACCAGGCCCCATGGCCCCTGTTACTGTAACAGCACTTGTGCTGGGGGACCAGGTAGGGAGCATGGGAGGAGGTTCAGTTCCCCGGCTTGGTGACACCTGCAGAAATGTAGCTTATTACCCAGATCAATGAGCCTACTGTGACTATGCTGGGCAGAGGTGCACCACTTGGCTGGGAGACTCATTATATTTAGAAGTACAAATGTACCTCCTGAAGGTCAGCAGTTGTATAGTATATAAGCTGGCATTGTGGGATAGAGTTATGATGGTCCACGTGATATGCAGACTGGCCTGCTTCTAGCACCTTACAGTCGTCTGCAAAAGGGAATGAATGGGCTGTCTGCCCATGGAACTAATGGGCCATAAATCTATCACCATGACCAGTGAAGCCTGGCTGTCACTCCAATGGTGCATAAAATAGCTCATGAGCCACTGCTGTGGACCCCCCCCCCCCCAAAAAAAATGTCAAGAGATGAGAAACAGTGAAGCAAAAGATGAAGAAAAGTGAGGAATAAGCACTAACTGGAAGAGAGGAGGTAAGTGCAAGTATCAGGAAGGAAGTAAAGTTGTAGAAGAATAAGCACTAACAGAAAGAGAAGAGGTAAGTGCAATTATCAGGACGGAAGTAAAGTTGTAGACTGGACTTTGCTCAGAATGTCTGGCAATATAATGTAAGAGAGTTAAGGTTCTGAACTGCTGAAAAGTTTGATTCTGTTTTCCCAAGTTCCTTCAGTTGTTCTTCTTCCGGCTTTTCCCTGTTAGGGGTCACCACAGCAGAACTCTGGTCAGCTAATGATTGGCAGTAGATTTTTATGGTGCCAAGGTGCCAGCTCGACGCCCAACATTCAACAAAGGCACGCCAATTTATGCATGTCTTTCAAATGCAACTTGACTGCGGGGAGGACATGCAGACTCCACACAGAAGGCGCTCCAGCCGAGAATCGAATGGGAGAACCTCTTGCTGTGAGGCGACAACGCTACCGCTGTACCACCGTGGCTTCCCAAGTTCCTTCAGTATAAGATGTAACTTTGAGCAAGTCACTTAGTGTCCAGTGTCCAAACATTGCCCTTGAAAATAGGCAAGTGTGTGTATGTGGTTAATGAATGTTAAAAGGTTGGTGACTCATTTATTTATTAATTCATTTAATAATTTAACTGGAACTTTTGCAGCAACAAGAACAAAAGTTGTACATTAGGATACTTTACAGCAACATGGCAGCTAGCATATTTTTGAAAGAGTATTGTACTTTCATTTAGCTAAACTGTGTCTGCATGTTAAAATTTGGAGCAGTGCTGGGTTTTCTGCTATAAAATCCTAGGTACATTCTTCCAGTAGAAGTGACATTGTGTAGCAGCTCAAGCCTTGATGATAGTCTTGTGTTATGAAACTTTCCAGTTTAAAGTAAAAAAAAATGTTCAGTACATAATCACTTTGATTTAGCTCATATTAATTAATTCACCCATTTTCTAAACTGATTGTCATGGTGTGGGTCTGAGTAGTAGGGAGCTGAGAATGGTAGACCAGACTTCTCTGACTCCAGCAACAGTTCCTAAGTCATCCTGCAGAATCGCTAGACATTCCCAGCCATGCTGAGCAATTGCTGTCTCTAGAATGCCCAGGGTCTCCTCCCTGACAGCCAGGCCTGGTACACGTCATGCTGGATACAGCCAGGGAACAACCTTACAAGTTCCTAAATCACTTAAGCTGACTTGTCTCATCCCAGGAGCAGTTGTGTATTCCAAAATCCTTCTGGATTGCCAGGCTTCTCATTCTGTTGAGTAATCCCAGTAATTCTGCTGTTTGTATCAGTGACCTCATCCCTTCACTCAGTATGCAAAGCTAATGATCATTGGTAAGGGCTGGGATATAGACTGGCATAAACTAAGAGCTTTGTCCTGTAACTCAGCTCTTAATTATGACCAGAGTCAGGTGTAATGGCTATAGCACTGCATGGGAATCCCAGTTGTCCCTCCATTCCCTGTACAAAATTTAGTTGTAGAGCGTGGTCATCCTGGAGGTTCTGACCTATGGTTTCTCTGGAATAATCCCCTTTAGCCGCTCCTCCGGGCTTCTGCTTTCTGACTTCCACTCAGTGAATGCACTCAGGCAGCTTAGGCTTGGCACATTTTAGATTCCACTGGGTGTAATACTTAGTGTAACCCTTGTGGAGAGCCAGCCCCACCCCCCCAGGATGGGTGAGCCGGTTGCAATTCACTTCCATCGTCTTCATCCAGCTCCTACTGGTGCCCAAGTCACAAAGCTGGTGAAACTGAAAGTAGAAAAAAGTACAAAATAATGTTGGCTACTTACAACACAAGCAGTAACTACCAATGGATTAGTTCATTATCTAATGCAAAGCATGCAACAAAACAGTCTTTTGGATTAATGATATTGTACCATATGACCTGAAGGCAACTGCTGATACATTTCATTTGTATTTCACCAACATAAATCAATCAAATACAACCAGATATATGTCAGCCACTCAAAACTTTTCTATCTTAAAGGAAATTTGCCCAACAATAACTTCTGACTCTATCTCAAAAGCAATAATGAAAATTACTGTAATCATCTCCATGGTCCCAGGTCTGATCCCTGTAATCTTATTAACTATTCTTCATGATGACTTGCAACCAGTTGTGCATAATATGTTTCACAGCTTCTTGATGACCAGGCAGTCCTTGCAACTTGGAAAATGTCTAATCTGAAACCTATGTACAAGAAAAATGGTGAGCTAGACATTAAGAATTATAGGCCCATCAGTTCAACCTTGTTCAATACTATGGAAAATGTTTAATATATTTCTTACATGACAAATTAGAAGAGTGTAGCACTAAATTATATTAATCAGCACTGTTGTATTAAAGAAAGGGCCACCCTGATGAACCTTATAGACATTTATGACCAAATAACAATAACTGTAGAGTATGGTTTAATGCCAGTGCTTATATTCTTAGACCTCGAAAAAGCAATTGTTTCTTCACCTCATGATGCTATTCATAACGCATTAATTAAAGGTAAATTTAACCCCTTCCTAATCTGCTGGCCTGTTGGCTAACAGGTTGAACACAAACAGTGGTTATATAGGAAAACAAGCTATTGTTTGCAGCTGGAGTATGTCAGGTTTCGTACTATGGCCAACTTGTTTCATTTAGTATTTTCTGGAATCCTTAGACACAGCAACTGTTGGATCAGCAAATATGCTGATGTTGCTGTGACAGGTTTTATTTTAGCCTCAGAAAATGATTTAGTTATTATAAATAGTAACCTAAAGGAAATTATTAAATGAATACTGATTAATATTCACAAACATGCATACAGATTGAATGATACAGTCAGCTTGCCCATTGTATAGGAATAAAAACAAGTCTGGCTCTAAAGTATTTTAAAGGGGCCAGACCAATCATACATACCTCTGCAGACTCAGTAGAATGTCCCTTTTTTCCTCTTATCTTTACTCTGCCTCATACATAACTTATTTTGTGGTAACTCTTCAAGTGTTACACTCAACAATGTCAAGCAAATTTAACTTTTAAAGTGACTAATATTCAGAACTGTCCTTGCTTCTACCCCTTCTCTCTATACTTTTGTAAACTAATTTACTGTTCAAAAAGGTACACACCGATTGGACAAGCCAATCAGCATGTTCATTGGAAACTAGTGATCAACACATTTCTATAACTTGGGACGCTTTACTTTCTCAGTGCAGCTAAGTGGCAAATTGAAACTATTAAAAAAAGTTTCCCCATGGAACCGGAAAAAAAAGTCTTGTGGTGCCTGGAGTTCCCTGCAAACAACTCCACGTTGTGCTGCAAACTGAGATGCCTGTCATTATTTAGTGACGTTAGCCTTAGTCATTTGCCAAAAAATGTTTTGTGAAGGACAGACCAACAGTATGAGGCAAACATCAGTACACGTTAGATGCTTCAGACTACCAGAAATCAGTGAAAGAGCACTAAAGCCCATTTATACAATAACATTATTTAGAAAAGTTTTAGAAATGGTAAGACTTTATTTCTTAAATAATGTCATTGTATAATAGCAATAATCTACTCCTGTGTGTGAGTACTGCAGGATTTACTCATGCTCAGTTGAGGATTATTGCTAAATTGTATCTTGAACAAATTCTACCAGTCTTTAGTACTAATAAATGTAAAGTAATGTTCTTTGGTAAGAGTAATGTCAAATAAAACACTTAACAGTCTGTGATTCTGTCTAAGTGGATGTGGCAACCTATAAAGACCTAGGGATGAACGTTACATCAAAATTTACATTCAATAAACATGGTCATACTACACAATATGAAGCTGTTATCCAACTCGGCTTAAAGTTGAAATACATTACATTCAACAGTCTTTGGGCCTGATCACCAGATTATCACAATTATGAACTTAATAAACTTCACCAGCTCTATAGTCAGGGATTTATCCTTGTATTCCACAGAGCTGACTATGGGGCATTCTATTCTCGTTAAGGTCACCCCGGCAAAGTACTTTTAGATGGAGGCATGGAAATTCCACAAAACAGTCCCCAGGCTTCCTCTGCCTTCTGTTGTCAGTAGTCCCTGAAGCTTCAGTCAGTTGAAACAAACCAAATATTCCGGTTGACAAAACCCTCAAAACAGTTTTATTTTTACCATCTAGCGCTCCTGATTGCTCCTGCACCCCTTTATTTAAATATACTAAATTCATGGCTGTACAACTACAGAAAAAAAAGTAAAAAGCCTGCAATGATGAATCTTTTCTAGCATGCAAATAAAAACCACAATGAGAGTGATTTTGAATAAGAAAAGTGTTCAATGGGTTTAAACCTCATCCATTTTAAACTCAACCAATGAACTGCCAGTGATATTTATTTTCTAAGAGTAAAAGACCTTCACTCCGAACAAAAGTACAGGTACTACCATTACAGTGTCTAGTGGTGTTTGCTTGTGAGTAGGTGACACATATAACCCGTTTGTACTTAGGCTGAAAATGTAGTTTAATACTCTGGGAGTACACCACCCACAAGGCAAAGTGTGGGAGTCAGGTGTGATAATGGCCAAGTAGTTCATAACAGAATCTCAGAAATGTTTATGTGCTGTTACTCAGGTGACCTAGTGCTCAGGATATGTTAGTTTTTCAGCGAGGAAAGTAATATAACTTAAACAATTTGCACAATAAAATATGTGCCATATATTGTGTATGCCATCAAGTTTATTTCATGGACATTTATAGGTGTACATTTGAAAATGATATTTAAGAGGTGTAGCTGAGGGTTCAGATCAGAAATCTGAATTTATTATGCTCTGTAATTACTAAAACAATGTTGATTATTATGTGTTAAAGATAGGCTACTCTGTGGTACAATCCTAATTCATAACAAGGATTTGTTTTTACTTATTACTTACTGCTGATTATGTTAATTACGCTAGGTGTAGCTTATTTTTAGGGAGACCCAAGGTGGCAAGTTGGCCAGAACAATAGGGAAATTCCCATGCTGTTTTACTTTTTCTTTAAGTGTAAGGGTTCTTTTACTTGCATCTGACTTGCCACCAACTCAGGTAGATGGCATCTGGGTTTAATGTCCCATGTGAAGGATGGTACATTCAAAAATGCAGAGACTCATTTTTGCTGCAGTGCAGTATTAGTAGTAGGAAAAAAATCTAAGCATTTGGTATGGGAATAGAACCCACAGCCTTCTGAACCTATAGCATCAAAGCTGAGTATGCTAGCTTTTAATTCATTGTCACTGCACAATGACTGATGAGAGCTTTGGTCATTGGGAGTAGTTCTTCATCTTATGTGTTTGCTTGTCCTTCGCCAGGGAGATGTTATTCCACACTTGATCGACTGAGAAGGTGGGATGGGAGGAGTGCATGTATACAATAATGACAGTGTAGTGGGGCACATATAATAATGTGCATGCTACCTTGCACCGCCTATCGTCTGATTGCATGGTGCTAGGATGCAATACTATCTGTCCTCCTACAGGAGAAATACATATTATATCAATGCATGCTCACTTCCCTTCATAACAAGAGTGGCGAATGAGTCATATATTTTTTCACACCTGGGCCATTTCTCAATCCAGGGTTGTTAGTATTGTATACCAGCGCCCTGTCCAGCTTCCACTGTGGACATCATTGCTGAAGTTATTATACAGTTCTGTGTGCACTGTGCAGTATTAGTTTTGTTTGCTTCATTCATATTGTCTAGCACAAAGTGAAATGACGATGGAAATAAACCTAATTCAGTATCTGTTGGATTGTTCAGTAAGCTTCTTGGAGCTGTTCTCCCTGGGCCTCTGCTGAAAAGGGGTTTTCACACCTGATCAGATTTTCCCCGTACACAAAAGCAAATACATAAGATAAAAATAAATCAGATGTGATCTGTTTTGTGTGAATGAAGATTTTTATGTCATGGGATAGAAAGGTTTGCTAGTGAGTGTGTGTGTGTGTGTGTGTGTGTGTGTGTGTGTGTGTGTGTGTGTGTGTGTGTGTGTGTGTGTGTGTGTGTGTGTGTGCGTGTATTTGTATTGCATCTTGTGGTGTTGGAAGAGCAGTTTTTCAGAAATGATTTTTAAAGTCTTGCCTTTCTCTGTACTAGTTGTCCCAGCAGTGTGTAGATTGTGGATAGGCTTTAAAAGATGGTGCTGTTTCCCCTTGATGTTTAGTGCATTAGTCCCTGATAGAATAGTAGAGCATCTCTTGGAAGCTGGATGCACATGTGATAAACTTACATTACCTTGAAAGGATTGTCTGAACAGGCTGTCCTGTACAGACGTCTGTTGCAAAGCCTGTGCTCCTTTACATCACTGTCTTACATTCAACAACAGACCCAGATCACATGAAGCATGAGAGGCAGTGAACTGAACAAGGCTGTTCCAAGGCCTCTGGTACTATTCATGCCAAAAAATAGAATATCAATTAACTGACTCTTCAGATACTGAACACAAAAAAAGAATGTGACAGTGATCAAGCACACTCTGTGATGTGCGCAGTGTTGAATATTAGTAATTTAACAGCTGTTGTTTTGTTAAATGTGGAACTTGGTGAAGGAATCAAATACCAGCTGTGTTCTAAGGTGCTGAGTACTTACTCCTGTGAATGTTCCATGTCAGCTCCTAAAAAGGGAAGGTGTAGGAATGTCCAAGCCATTGGAGAATATAGTTCACTAATGTGCATCTTAATAAGAAAGTACAGGTATTTGTCAGTTTTTTGAAGGTGCAGTCCCTCCATCCCCTTTGTAGTTAGCTGTGTACTTCTGCTGTGCGATACATATATTGTGAATTCAAGGTTGTATGGCCTTGGTGAAAGTGAAACACTGCTTTTGTTATAAAAACAAGTTTCACTTCTCTGAGGCAGTGGAACTTTGTTATGAAAACATTTAAGTAGCTGCGGTGTGAACAACATGGGATCTCGCTTCCTTTCACAACAACTCTCTCATGCTTGCTTCCTTTCCAGTAACTCTGCTATGTTGAACAAGATTTTGAATTTCAAGATAGCTTCTGTTTCATCATAGGAATCTTCGTAATTTTGTTCTTGACATTAAAAGACTTTGAGAGTTCAGCTGCAGTCTTTTATCATGAAGCCCAGCTGTTTCAGTGTTGATCTTTACAATGGTGGAAGCACAAGATAGCGTGCTGTGAGTGGGATCATACCCGAGAATGGCAGTGCGAATATGTGCACGTGTAAATGATGTAGTAAAGTAAAGTAAATATAAGGCCGGAGACATTGTGTTGCTCACTCACAGTGTGACTAACTACAATATCTCCCTAGATCAGTGGCTGAGATGTTAAGGCTATTGATATCTCACAGATTCACGTTCCAGTTGTGACATCTGTGGAGAGTATGCCTGTTCTGTTCATCTGTGTATGAGTTTTCATCTGGTCTTCTGGTTTACTTCCACCTGACAAAAATGTGTTTCCTGAATTGGTTATTTTAAATGATTACTGTACACCTTTGTACCTGCATTTGTGTATGTGTGTTTGGGTATCAAACCATTTAGTGAAGGAGATTTCATTACTAATATTATGTACATGCTGCACTGATCGGACCTGCAGTGCATGCTCGACCTTCTGTGGAAACTGGTCAGTTCATTAAATGTAAGGGTGACACGATGTTGAGATCCCTTAATGGGAAGGTACAACACTTTCCAACTCCCCACATAAAATAATTATATTGCATTTCTTTAGTTTATGAATTGCAACTTTGATGTG